>NC_090725.1:38134716-38139716 GCF_036898095.1 Palaemon carinicauda | reverse complement strand
AGGCAGAACTATAGGCTACCTCAAGCCATGCATCCTTAACTCAAAAGAATGGTGAGGTTGTAGACAGTAAAAAAAACTATCGAGAGTGACCGAGCTAAAACCCTAGTCCAGCAGTTTGCAGACAATACAAGAAACCATCGAAAGTGAGTGAAGTAGAGCTCCAGTTCAGCAAGTTAAAGACAATACAAGTACTTATAGAGAGTGAGCGAACTAAAACCCTAGTCCAGCACGTTGCAGATAATACACAAAACTATCGAGAGTGAGCGATCTAAAACTCTAGCCCAAGCATGTTACAGACAATACAAGAAACTATCGAGAGTGAACGAACTAAAAACCCTGTTCAGCAGGTTGCTGACAATACAATAAACTATCGAGAGTGATGAAGCTAAAACCTCAGTCTAGCAGGATGTAGACAACACAATAAACTATTGAGAGTGAGCAAGCTAAAATTCCCAGTCCAGCAGGTTGCCGACGATACAAGAAACTATCGAGAGTGAGTAAGCTAAAACACCAGTCCAGCAGGTTGCAGATCATACAAGAAACTATCAAGGGTGAGCGAGCAAAACTAAAGTCCAGCAGGTTGTAAACAATACAGGAAACGATCGCGAGTGAGCGAGCTAAAACTGTAGACCAATAGGTTGTAGACAATACAGGAAATTATCAATGGTTAGTGAGCTAAAACTCCAGCTCAGCAGGTTGCAGACAATACAAGAAAATATCGAGAGTGAGCTAGCTAAATCCCCAGTCCAGCAGGTTGCAGACAATAAAAAAAACTATCGAGGGTGAGCGAGCTAAAACTCTAGTTCAGCAGGTTGCAGACAATACAAAAAACTATCGAGAGTGAGCTAGCTAAAACTCCAGTTGAGCAGGTTACAGACAATACACAAAACTATCGAGAGTGAGCGAGCTAAAACACCTGTCCAGCGCGTTGCAGACAATACAAGAAACTACCAAGAGTGAGTGAGCTAAAACCCCAGTCCAGCATGTCGCAGATAATACAGGAAACTATCGAGAGGGAGCGAGCTAAAACTCTAGTCCAACAGATTGCAGATAATACAAGAAACTATCGAGAGTGAGCGAGCTAAGACACCAGTCCAGCAGATTGCAGATAATACAAGAAAATATCGAGAGTAAGTATACTAGAACACCGGTCCAGCAGGTTGCAGACTATACAAGAAACTATCGAGGGTGAGAGAGCTAAAACACCAGTCCAGCATGTTGCAGACAATACAAGAAACTATTGAGAGTGAGCGAGCTAAAACACCAGTCCAGCAGATTGTGGACAAGACAAGAAACTATCGAGAGTAAGCTAAAACACCAGTCCAGCTGTTTGTAGACAATACAAGAAACTATTGAGAGTGAACGAGCTAAATCTTCAGTCCAGCAGATTGCTGACAATACAAGAAAATATCGAGAGTAAGCTAAAACACCGATTCAGCAAGTTGCAAACAAGAAACTATCGAGGGTGAGAGAGCTAAAACTGTAGACTAATAAGTAGCAGACAATACAAAAACCTATCGAGGGTGTGCGAGCTAAAACTCCAGTTCACCAGGCTGCACATAATATAAGAAACGATCGAGAGTGAGCGAGCTAAAACACCAGTCCAGCAGGTTGCAGACAATACAAGAAACTATCGAAAGTGAGCTAGCTAAAACCCCAGTCCAGCAGGTTGCATATAATACACGAAACTATCGAGATTGAGCTAGCTAAAACTCCAGTCCAGTAGGTTGCAGATAATACACGAAACTATCGAGAGTGAGCGAGCTAAAACACCTGTCCCATAGGTTGCAGACAATACAAGAAACTATCGAGAGTGAGCGAGATAAAACACCAGTCCAGCAGGTTGCAGAAAATACAAGACACTATCCAGAGTGAGCGAGCTAAAACTCTATTTCAACAGATTGCAGATAATACAAGAAACTATCGAGAGTGAGCGAGCTAAAACCCCAGTCCAGCAAGTTGCAGACAATACAAGAAACTATCGAGAGGGAGCAAGCTAAAACTCTAGTTTAACAGATTGCAGATAATACAAGAAACTATCGAGAGTGAGCGAGCTAAGACACCAGTCCAGCAGATTGCAGATAATACAAGAAAATATTTGAGATTGAGTATACTAAAACACCAGTCCAGCAGGTTGCAGACTATACAAGAAACTATCGAGGGTGAGCGAGCTAAAACCCCAGTCCAGCAAGTTGCAGACAATACAAGAAACTATCGAGAGGGAGCGAGCTAAAACTCTAGTTTAACAGATTGCAGATAATACAAGAAACTATCGAGAGTGAGCGAGCTAAGACACCAGTCCAGCAGATTGCAGATAATACAAGAAAATATTTGAGAGTGAGTATACTAAAACACCAGTCCAGCAGGTTGCAGACTATACAAGAAACTATCGAGGGTGAGCGAGCTAAAAAACCAGTCCAGCACGTTGCGGATAATACAAGAAACTATCGAGAGTGAGCGAGCTAAGACACCAGTCCAGCAGATTGCAGATAATACAAGAAAATATTTGAGAGTGAGTATACTAAAACACCAGTCCAGCAGATTGTAGAGAATACAAGAAACTATCGAGAGTGAGCGAGCTAAAAAACCAGTCCAGCACGTTGCGGATAATACAAGAAACTATCGAGAGTGAGCGAGCTAGAACATCAGTCCAGCAGGTTGCAGACAATACAAGAAACTATCGAGAGTGAGCGAGCTAAAACTCCAGTCCAACAGATTGCTGACAATCCAAGAAAATATCAAGAGTGAGCGAGCTAAAACTGTAGTTCAACAGACTGCAGATAATACAAGAAACTATCGAGTCTGAGCGAGCTAAAACCCTAGTCCAGCAGGTTGCAAAAAATGCTATAACCTATCGAGAGTGAGCTAAAACACCAGTCCAGCAGGTTTCAGACAATGCAAAAAACTCTCGATAGTGAGCGAACTAAAACAATAGTCCAGCATGTTGCAGACAATAAAAGAAACTATCGAGAGTGAGTGAGCTAAAACGCCAGTCCAGCAGGTTCCAGACAATACAAGAAACTATCGAGAGTGAGCAAGCTAACCCCAGTCCAACAGGTTGCAGACAATACAAGAAATTATAGAGGGTGAGTGAGCTAAAGCTCCTGCAACTATCATTTTTGGAATCTAGAAACTTATTTCACTCTCGTTTTTATACGATATAATACAATTTCTGAAGCTCTTTATTGCAACACCCGAAGGAAAATTTATCTTGTTTAAAGATAACTTGAACACTCCCTGATTATCTTGTCGATATTAATCTATAAATGTCAAAGAAAGCGTTTTCGATATTCAGGGAGTGTGAAGGAAGGGAGGAGTATTTAACCAAAGTGATGCAAGGTTTGCAAACGAATTTCATGTTTTGATGGTCCCGTCACAGATTTATTTCTTCTGGTCATTGTATTTTGTCATGAATCAAAAAGAGTAGACTGAGATTTCGAGTAATAATAATAATAATAATAATAATAATAATAATAATAATAATAATAATAATAATAATAATAATAATAATAATAATAATAATAATAATAATGATGCCATAGTTTCTGGCAGTGAGAAGATATAGCTTATATCTTATTGAGCACCTTTTGGAGTTATAGACTAATTAAGTCTTTTTTTTTTTAATTGATGTAAATGAAAAAGGAGAGTCTGGAGGGTTTACGATTTTTTTTAAACAAAACATGAAAATGGTTTAAAAACCCAATATATATATTTGACGAATACAGATTTCAATTAATTGTCATGTGACCTTAGTAGAATCAAGGTCTATAAACCTTGATAGAATGATCAAGGTAGAAACATGACTGGGAATTGGTCATCAGCTTCCTTTGAACTTTCTTTTAAGTCTCAAAGCTAGAGCAGAGACAAGTTTAATGTTTAATGATTAAAGTTTGGTTTTTAAACTGACCCTTGACAACTTGACCTTTATAATACATGTCAAAGCAAAACCGTACTCATCATTACGTTTTTGAAAACAATTGAAAATCAGAATGGTCACGTTTGTTGTAGCCTTTTGGAAATGTACTTGCTTAACAATCTGTTAGACTGGAGTTCAAATCCTGCTCAAGCTCGTCAGTTTCATGTAGTGTCTGCAACTTCAAATTCCTTATGAGCTAATGATGGGTTGGGGGTTAGTCATCATATGCCTTTCCCTGGCCCTCTTAAATCCTAACTTTGGTGGAGAGGGGCCTTGGGTGCTGATTATATGTATATATGGCCAGTCTCTAAGACATTGTCCTGTTCCCTGCCTCTGCTATTCATGAGTGACCTTTATACCTTTATACTTGAAAACAAGCTAGGTTAAAACCAACAAAACAAATAAATTAGGGTTATGGTGGCGGATGTGGTAACGTCCCTGACCTGTGGTTCAAGCCCCGCTCATACACGTTAGTTTCTTTGGTCGCTGCAACCTCCCCATCCTTGTGAGGTAAGGATGGGGGCTTTGGGGGAGCCTATAGGTGTATCTGCTGAGTCATTGCAGCCATTGCCTAGCCCTCCTTGGTCCTAGCTTGGGTGCAGAGGGGGCTTTGGTGCTGATCGTATGTGTACATGGTCAGTCTATAGGGCATTGTCCTGCCCGATAGGGCAATGTCACTGTCCCTGGCCCCTGCCATTCATGATCGGCCATTAAACCTTTAAACCTAAATGTCACCTTTATCATAAGATTTTAAATCGGAGGAAAAAGAATGAAAAATTTCGACAATGAAAAATAGCTTCTGTAAAGTAATCGATAAAAAATCTGCTATCTACCAAGTTTTGTCATAGTTAGTAAAAGATTAACTGTTACTAATAGTAGTTATCATAATAAGTGTTAATAATGATAATAAGGATAATGATAACAATAATAATGATAATAGCATTAATGACAACAACAATATTAATAATATAAATGGCAGAATCTAAATAATATAAGTAATAATGACAACAAAGTAATAACATAAGCATGAAACAACAACAGCATTATATGTACACACATTCCCATGTATATATATATATATATA
>NC_090725.1:38117216-38122216 GCF_036898095.1 Palaemon carinicauda | reverse complement strand
CTGTAATCCCCATATAGACGCAGAGAGCCACATTTCTTCAGAACGATGTGAAAGGGTGACGACCATGGACTTGAGGCCTTTTGGCAAAGGCCCTTTTTTCCAATTTTGGTGAACGTTTTTTTAGCAGCTAGCAAAAAATCCGGTGCCAGGTGCCTGAATCTGACAAATACTGGAGCCCCATCATCTTGATATGGTGATAAACACCATGTTTTACGGGAGCTATGGTATTTGACGAAGTTCTGGACGGAAAACATACGGGTATGACAAGAGGAGGTGAGCGTAGGTATCCGTGGATGGGCTGATGAGGAGAGCGAGGTTGGAGGGGGCGGGCTGGAGAGGCGTCGAGGAGTATGAATTCGCGTTGACTAACTACACCGAGGACTGGCAATGTGACACGAGCAACAAGAAACTTCCAAATACATTTGACGCTTCTAAACGATAATGTGAGGCTTTCAAAACCGTGGTTGGGTATCGCAGATCTATTGGCGGCTACCAGGCGGACGTCGGCAGACTTACACAGACTATGTCGTGTCCTGGAGAGTGGCCTTGGCAGAAGAGAAGGGCAAGCACACGTGTCTACCAAAAATCGCACACCAGTACCTGCCTCTTGTAAAATAACAAGATTAGTGACGGGAGACCGCCGCTGTAAGCAATGACCTACTTTCCTATTTTTTGGTCACTGACAACCATTCACACATTTCTTCGCAGCAGCCGTGAATTTGAAGTGATAGTAGCATAACTGTGGCTGATGGGCGTCAGTAAGTAGCTGGAGAGGTCGCTGGTTGGGGCGTAAGCAAGGGGTGGTGTATGTGGGAGGTCGGTGGCTTTGTCCCCGCTCCAGCATGTCATAGGATGGCGGTGTGTGTCCTACTACATTCACGTCAGCTTCGGTCGATGGTGAATAGTTGTCCACTTCATCAGGAGCAGAGGTGTTGATGGAGATCTGGAAGGTGGTGAAGTGGCTGTCAATAAGGGTGCAAAATATTGACATCAGGGATGGCAGCACGTATAGGTTTGGGCAGGTGCCCTACCCAAAGGGCACAAAGTAGATTCACTTCAGGAGGAGAGCCGTCTGCGGCAGGATGCAGGCGAGCGATACTGCTCATTTCCCTGAGGGTGAGTGAAGCCTTTTGGTCCCTCAATAGTTCTTGAGTGAGTTGAAAAAGATTTGCTATGCGGGCGGTTGGTGATGGCGAGTACTGCTCCAAGAGGTATGATTTGACGGTGTTATATTCTATTGGTGTGTCTCCTTGCTTGCACTTGCAATCGGAAATTTCCTGGAAAGTGTCTTCGGGGATCACCGCGAGAACGTAATTTGCTTTGGCGTTTGACCAAGTCATGCCCTAGATGTGTAACTAGTCTTCAACACGCTGGAAACAGGTGAACGCTACATCACTTGTAGAGGGTGGTAGTTTCATTGAGGTGGCGTGTGCCGAAGAGGCAAGTTCGATGGGGGCTATCATAAAACAGTAAGGCACAGCAGTGAGGGTCAGATGGGAGGGAGTGGTCATTTGGCTCGTCACCAATGTGTAAACGAGTTAGGTGATGACTGAGACAAGAAGAAAGCAACTAACTTTATTTGGATGGAGCATGAGTATATGGACATAACCGTTCTAGGTAAGGACGGCACAGAAACTCAAACAAAATGATTCAAGAACATACAGGCAAAAACATGTTATCAGTGCGAGAGGAGAACGATAACGATAATTTACAAAAAAAAAAACAGAAATGCCGTTACAGTACACGTGCAGTACAAGACAGTCCATATATACATATGATCAGTGCCCAACCCCATATCCACCCATGCTAGGACCTAGAGGGCCAGGCAAAATTACAGTTGATGACTCAACAGATAGACCTATCGGCTCCCCCGAACTTCTTATCCTTAGCTCACAAGGATGGTGAGGTTGTAGATACCCCAGGAAACTGTCAAGATTGATGTATCTAATACTTACCATAATATTCACACATTCATTCATTAATGATAAAATATATATATTTTTTTTAATTCCCTCTCAAAAACTTTTACATTAAGATTTCCTAAAAGTTCTCAAGTTCATTGATATCCATTCACCAGACCCTGGAGCTTCTCTTCCGAATCAATCCTTAAACTTAAAATATTAAAACAAGTCGATCATATAAACGAGCGAAACTTTAAATGTAAATATTGAATATTAGTAGTTTCAATTAAACAATGATTCTATGTAATTAATAAATGTGAATTGCAGATTGGATTACTGAGAATTATTCTAACCAAATTATGTTCAATAAATCTACTTTATTCATAAATGCTAAAGCCCGACACATGTATTTCTCACGTTTTATTTATATTATACATAATATTAAGAAACAATTTTTTTCTTTAATTATGTAGAACATAAAGGATTGACTCCATAATAATAAATATTATACGTCTCATCATGAAATATCTTGACTTCACGTTTTAACCTGAAAGCGAAATAATTACTTTAAAAGGCAATTGCATAAAATCGTAAGAATATCACATTATTATAATCATTATATCACGTTTATATTTCTAAAACATTTTCATAGAATCAAAGATGAAATACACTGAAGGTTGATGAGCAACTGGCGTTTGTCTGATATATCAAAGGTTGAAATCCTACACAAATAAATTCTTATGAAATATATGATTTTTTTGATGAACGGTATTACTTATAATTAGATTTTGGTTTTACGGGGATAATTGATAATGGTTTGTATTCAAATATGAGAGACAGATCTATTTAGTTGTTCTGATTGTATTCTATCTAGCACATAGTCAAAATAACATGTATTTTATTTACAAAATATTACCGAAATACTTGTTGGTGTATACACGAACAAGCATACGTATACACACACACACACACACATATATATATATATATATATATATATATATATATATATGTATATATCTATATCTATATCTATATCTATATCTATATCTATATCTATCTATATATATATATATATAATATATATATGCGGGTGTGTATGAAACCGGTGGTAAGAAACGAAAAGGAAAAATATTTAAACAAATGTTTTGGTATGTTTAACTTGTGTATATTTATATGATATATATATATATATATATATATATATATATATATATATATATATATAGTGTGTGTGTGCTCGTCCATCTCACTATTCTAGCGTGTTTAAATATTATTATTTGAGCATAATAGTACCCGCATGCACTGAGCCAAACTTCTCTTTGAGTCAAAGGGAACTACTAACTGCAGACTACCAGCTGCTCCTTTTCATTTCTAATTATCCCATCATTTAAAACGATAAGTGAAGGAAAGTACATTCGGTGCCTTACCCCTCCCCGCCACCTATGTCTGTCTGTCTGTCTCTATCTCTCACTCTCTTTCCCTGATGTATTGATCAATTTCTAACAGCTTTTTCGTCTAGTCTGGGAGTCCACCCTGTCTCTCCTTCTCTGGGTACTTTAGCTGTCTCCTATACTATGTGCTTCTCTCTATCTTTGCTTCTTATGTAAGATTTTATACTTTTTACCATTAGAGGTTTAATGGTAGCTTAGGAATGGCAGAGGCAAGGGTCAGCGACATTGCCTTGGTTAGCAAGACAATGAGATTGACCATATATACACTATGATCAGCGCCCAAGCCCTTCATCCATATTAGAACCTGGGAGGGAAAGGCAATGGCTGCTGATGACTCAGCAGGTAGACCTACAGGCTCCCCCAAACCAACCATCCTTAGCTTCAAAGGATGGTGAAGATGCAGACGCTGAAAGAAACTATCGAGCTTGAGTGGGACTCGAACCCCAGACCAGCAAATCATCCAGGCAGGGACATTTCCAATAGACCAGCAAAAACCTTTTGTATATTTTCTGTCCTCTTGTTCATATTCTGTCTAATTGTAGATTCAGAGTTTCATTGGTTTCATTGTCTTACCTTTCTTCTACTGTATATATATTTGGTTTCTTGAAGACATGAATCTATCCGAATAAATAGTCTGCCTTTGACCCCCATTCTCTCTCTCTCTCTCTCTCTCTCTCTCTCTCTCTCTCTCTCTCTCTCTCTCTGAAAGGAACACTATTTTTTCCTCAATCGCTATCTTTTTCTGCCTATCAGTCTATACTCAATATGGACAGAATTCGTATTAAGTATTTATCATGTTCTACTTTTGAATGGATATGAAGCATAAATGCACACACATATGCTCGGACACAGGCATTCACACACACACACATACATACATATATATATATATATTTATATGTATATTTAAATATATATATATATATATATATATATATATATATATATATATATATATACACATACATACAAGCTTGTTCGTAGATATATACAGTAGATACTTATAAATTTTTACTTCATATTAGGGTAATCCCTATCACTCATGCTACCAGAGGCTCTGCATTGATAATGTTTCTTTAACTATACACAACTCTTTTGAAATTTGAGGTGTGATTCTAGATTTCAAATTCACTTTTGAAAATCCCATGCATGAAAATTGGGTCATTGAGAATGTCTTTTGATATTACCAATGATCAAACTATTCTTAAGAAATGTTTTAATTCTTTCATTATACTTAGCTTATAGTATTGTTTTCCTGCCTAATCTTCAGCTGCTGACTATCATCTTAATTTGCTAGACAAAAACCAGCGTTCTAATGATTTTTTTTATTCCTAATCTGGATATTAATCTCTGAAACCCTTTTCAATTGATTCTTTATGAATGTTGCATAAGATTTATCATAATTCTGACCATCCTTTGACTTCGAATCTTCAAAGACTGTACTATCTTGTTAGTAGTACTAGGTATGCAGTTGATTCTAGCGGTCTTGACTACTCCATCATAAAACTCAATACTACAGAGAATTCAAGAAGTTTTATTCCAGCAGAGGTCAGAGTGTGGGGTGATTTTCCTAAGCAGGTAGTTGATTCAGTGAAACTTCAGACTTCAAGCTTGCAGCGAAAGTTTTTATGTGGAATAGGCTGAC
>NC_090725.1:38107216-38112216 GCF_036898095.1 Palaemon carinicauda | reverse complement strand
GTTTTATGCGACAAATACATTTTTCTATCACAACACCATTCTTATAGAATCTTATATTTCAAAACCCTTGACTACTCAAAGACACATGATGGTCAGAAGTTTAAACAACATTTTATAAATTTCATTTATCAAAGGTTTTGAAACTCTCATGCTGTCTCTCTCTCTCTCTCTCTCTCTCTCTCTCTCTCTCTCTCTCTCTCTCTCTCTCTCTCTGTGTGCCATCCCCTATGTTAGAGGAGAGTATAATAGAGGAGTGGCCTAAATTCTGCTTCGTCCATCTTGTTGACTTGAGTGCAGGTGTTGAACAAGCCGTGGGAAACAGGGTGGAGGAGAGACTGCTGTCAGTGAGCATACAAACATATATATGCAGTACTAGACTTCTACATATATAAATATTTCAACATTTCATTTCTCAATATCTATCTATCTATCTATCTATCTATATATATATACATACATGTATATATATATATATATATATATATATATATATATATATATATATATATATATATATATATATATATATATATATGTATATATATATGTGTGTGTGTGTGTGTGTGTGCGTGTATGTATTACAAACTGATAATACCACTGAACTCATTTTTTATGTATTAAATATTGTAAATTTAGTCTTAAGGGAAATCACCACAGACAAGTGTTTGATCAGGCTTTGAGTAATCCTTTACCACCTCTTATCCAACATACATGAATATATCTTTGAAATCAAATAAATACCTTCAGTTTGGTCCACTCAAATTGTTTGATATCACTCTGCTGATAATGTCCTGAGTATCATGAAAGGAAATTTGAATCATGACGATTTTGTTGCTATTTTGAGTTAACTGGTTAAGCGTCCATACAATTCATCACAGGAAAGGACACAAAATAACAGTACCCTTTTCTTAGACGATTTGTGATTGTTAAACAAACCGAGGAGTATAGATTTTCCATATTTAGACAGCCAGCCAATAAATTGTCATATATACATTTCTATTCAGGCCATTCTGAAAATATATAGCCCTCCGTATTTTCTTATTTACCTTAGGGCAATAAGAATATGTAGCCCTCTGTCCATAGAAGAGTGAAGAAAAAGATACAGTGATCTCTAATATCAGCAATATTTTTTTTTCTTAGAGAATTATATGAATAAAACTAATTTTTTTTTTTTTTTATAGAATGTAGTTAGAAAGGAAGGAAGGAATAGCATACTCTTTTTACAATTTCATGAATATTTTTTTGATGGAATACCAGTTTAGAAAAATAAAAAGGAAATGTTTAAAAATAATTGTACATTGGAAAACATGTTCATTATAAATAACAATGGAAATTAAAATCATGTGATATAAAGTATTCCATATTCAGAAAACAATTTATTTTATGTCAACCGAATATCCAAAGGCCCATCTATTAGAACAAAACAGCATACGATGTCAGTCTGAAGCGGTTCGTTAATAATCATTTGGCTTTCCATTGCCTCAAGTCACAGAATCAATTGCCAATGAAGTATTTATTATTAATTAGTTAATAAAAAGATATTGTGAAACCCTTTTCAATTACCAATAAACTACCCAAGGTCATAATCTAAATATAATTAAAGGTCAGTTTTCCATTAATCCTGTATTATCTTCTTTTATTAAAACTAACTTATCAGGAATCCTCAAGAAACTACTAGCTTAGGTATCCTATTCACCTACATAAATACGATATCCTTATGGGAATATATATATATATATATATATATATATATATATATATATATATTTATATATATATATGCATATATATACTGTATATATTTGTATATATATATATATATATATATATATATATATATATGTGTGTGTGTGTGTGTATGTACATATGTATAAATATACACACATATATATACATAAATATATGTATATATACACACATATATATATAAATGTATATATATTATATATATGTATATATACATATATACATACACACACACATATATATATATATATATATATATATATATATATATATATAAATGAATATATATATATATATATATATATATATATATATATATATATTATATATGTATATATACATACATATATATATATATATATATATATATATATATATCATATCTATATATATATATATATATATATATATATATGTATATATATATATATATATATATATATATATATATATATATATATATATATATATATATATATATATAATTCTTCTTCTAAAAAAGCCCACGGAAAGCTCACCATGGTAATGCCCTACAACGCCTCAATGGATTACGTCCTAGATTACGTAGGCAGTTTGAGAGAGAGAGAGAGAGAGAGAGAGAGAGAGAGAGAGAGAGAGAGAGAGAGATAGAGAGAGCATTCCAAATTAAATATATGAGGATATGATTTGAGGTAAACTCAGTTATCATTTGTCAAAGTAAAAGTATAGTTTAAAATCTGATTTATTATTATTATTATTATTATTATTATTATTATTATTATTATTATTATTATTGTTATTATTATTATTATTATTATTATTATTATTATTATTATTATTATTATTATTATTATTATTATCATGCCTAACTATAGTAAGAGAAATTACTATTGAAGATCCACATAAATTTGTATGGAAGAAAACAATACTTTTAACAATACAATCACGCGAAAGAAAGGGATACTTTTTGACTGTTTATATGACAGTCTTCTTCAGTCAATCGAAATTTTAATATCTATAGACGTAAAAAATATGTTATTTTGTTGATAATCGGGGTAAGTAATGAACAGTCGAATGCCAAGCATTGTGATCTTCTTAATTCCTGCCTTTTGTTCAATTGCTGCCCATTGTTGGTGATTAGGTAATTAGCAAGTGGTAAACAACCTTGATCGTTGGTACCTGTTGCTTCTGTGACAATTGCCACTTTGACAACTTTTGCAGAGAGAGAGACAAGGAAGAAAGTATCAGGGACCAAAATAAACGGATTTATAACTAGAATTTATTGAATGACATACTAGCTTATCTACATGTCTGTCTTCTTGTGTAAAGGTTTTATTCACAGTGTTTAGGAAGGCATCCTATATAGCTCTCCTATAACCTAATTTGTTCCTCCTAGATAGAGTTTCGCTCTGCCAATAGTGTTTTGCAATGGTGATGTTTTGAGCGAAATGTCTGGCAGCTTTTTTGTTTTTGTCATACAACAACCCTGTCTCTACCGGTCTTTCCAAATAAGATTTTATAGCATGGACACCTAAATCCATCTTTTTGCAACCACCGTTACCATGGCTTATTTTGACTTAATTTGGATTTTCCTGCTGATATAAACTTCTTATGATACGGGGTAGTGCTATGTGTTTCTGAATTTGAATATATTTTCTTTTTAGTTGTTGAAAGAGTTTCTCTAATGAAAATTGACATATAACTCAGACTTAGTAGGCTTTTGTACACTGAAAAAATAAATCGTCGTATTTGGGTTATTAAATACTAAGATATCAGAAAAATAGTAATTTATACTCTGATTCTTTTTCTACCTGTAAACTTATTTCTAGTATTTGATGGTTAAAAACTGCGTCAAATCTCCGAGTACATTGTCTTTATATAGGAAAATAAAAATGTCATCGAAATAACAGAGCCAAAATACTTGTTTAAAATGATGGAGGGAGAAATTAGAATTGTTTTTTCCACAAACTCTAATTAGATATTAGCCAGAAATCGTGATGGGAGGAGTCCCATTGGTACCCCAGATATTGCTTCATATGCACCGTCAATAAACATACAAATCAGATATCATGACGCACAACGATAAAGGATGAGAAAATACATTAGTATGAAGACTGCATTAAACTTGGGTCAGTTACATTTCTTTCAAATAAGAGGGACAATCTTGATTAAAGAAGTCACATCCAGTCTATATATGTTTTCCTGATTAGGCTTCAAACCCTTTTAGTCTGAATACAACCTATATATATATACTCTATATCTTCTATACTCTACAGCAAGAAACAGGTTACTTAGCAAGCCATTCTGGTAAAAGTGACTTGAATGAAGTACAGGTTTTAGCAAGCCATTCTGCTAACAGTGACTGAGAGGTACCACACGTTTTAGCAAGTCATTCTGTTAATAGTGACTGAGGGGCACTACATGTTTTAGCAAGCTATTCTGCTAACAGTAACTGGGAGGAAACACAGCTTGTAACAAGCCACTATGCTATCAGTGAAGGAGGAGCACTACATGTTTTGATAAACAATTCTGCTAACATTGACTGATGGGCACTGCACTTTAGTGTTTGGAGGAAAAATCTCCCTCCCTGAGAACTTATTGTAAAATACCTGGAGTTCTCTCTCTTGAACAACCTTCACTATGACTTACTAAATCCTTTGATTTATGCTTTTTGGACACAAGGTCATCTTTTTTATACTTTTACATTCACCTTTCACAAGGAACTTAAATATTTTGAGTTTCTTCAAAATGGCATGAAATGGCGACATCGCATTATGGGTGAACAGATTCGTTGCTCACCATATCGAGGCATTATCTGGGTGATATGTTTCTTTATAATTTTGCTGGGGTTCTCTCTTTTTAAGCATCTCTCCAATTTTACTTGAAGTGAGAGATTTGTCACTCTGTCCCTACTCCTCAGCTGAAATTTCCTTCATAACCTATATTGCTGCACTTTATGCAACACCGCCAGCTTCTTGGTTGTCAGCTGCTTGCTATGTTCTTCAAGATGATCGTTGATGTTGCCCTGTCCATCTCCAACCCCATTGCTTTCCAGAGCCGATTATTTCATCATCAACTGCTTCCTGGAATTGTTTGGACCCCTCCAAATCACGTTTATGAGTACATTCAGGGCACAGTTTCCTCCAGGGTGAATTGAGGGCTCTGTTGTTGACCCCTTCCAGGACAATATGGCAGTGATTTTTATGAAACTTTCGGAAGATGAGGTTGGTTCTTTCAGTGACCTCGAAGCATCACTGGAACATTGCTTCGTGTAA
>NC_090725.1:38089716-38102216 GCF_036898095.1 Palaemon carinicauda | reverse complement strand
TTCAATGGACAAGAAACCGCTGCATTTGTTGTTGTTGTTGTTATTGTGAAGATATGTCCTTCAGTATGACAATTCGTATAGAGCAGACGATATCTAGGTATATACCTTACCAATAACTTAGTTAGGCTTATTGGCTATTCCATACATGAGTCATGATATATAGTCTACAATTAATGTCAGAGGTTTCCCTATCGTATGGGTCTGAACAGCCTTATTGTAGTGCTCCACGCCATAACCATTACACATTACATTATTCATGGAAACTGGCCTCATTTGTTAAAAAAAGAATCCTCACCTGTTTATTTACTCTTGATCCTGTTAGCTGTATATTTTATTAAATTTGACTATTTCTAGGTCTCCATATATCTCAGAGTCATATTTTATATATATATATATATATATATATATATATATATATATATATATATATATATATATATATGACATTAAGCCAATGACCTCACGTTTATTGAATTAGTGATGAATAATGTTGTGTATAGTGAAATATACACACACATACATAAATATATATATATATATATATATATATATATATATATATATATATATATACATAAATATATATATATAGATATATATATATATATATTATATATATAAATATATATATATATATACTTTATATATCTAAATATCTATCTATATATGTATGTATATATATATATATATATATATATATATATATATATATATATATATATATATATATATATATATATATATATATATATATATATATATCATATATATTGAAAATCCACACAATATCTTGTTCAAATGGAAATAGATTTCCACCTCACTTATGGATGGAATCCCGTTTCTCCTAAAATGAAAGGCAAGGTATCTACCAATAATGATGACATCAGACAGGAAAGACGTCGTAGCCTGAAGGCTGATTTCAATATTGGATAACAGGGAGTTTCACCTTGCTTCCAGACCCACCAGCTGACCTAGTGGACAGTATTTAATTCGAGTTACCCACCTGGGTAGTACAGTGGTAACGTGCTCGCCTCGCATTCGCATGGCAACAGATTGATCCCATCCCGGGACTGTGAGTTTAGGTTGTTTACTGTTGAGGCCACTGCTGTGGTTGGGCACCCCAGTACGAGGTTGGGCTTGCCTGGCTGACGTTCTGGTGACCATGTATTGTCATGAAACTGGAACTGAAATTAGACTTCTTAACCTTTGCCTTTAATGAACCATTGTACGATAATTGATTGATTGATTTTGAGTTTTTCTGCGTCCTGACATCGAAAGCCATTGACGCATAATGTTGTTTGTTATAAATAGATAATAAGAAAGATGTCCTTTTGAACCTTAAATAGCTTTCAGAAGACCTGCTTCTTAAATAAATTTTAAAATACCACTAGCATAGTACGGCACATCCTGCCCAAGAATCTTGGAAACGATGAATCTGTCAATTAAATCTTGAGCCTCGTTCAACACCATAATGTTTTTAAAACGAAATAAAGTCGACCTCGATTTATGATTTTAATTATATATAGACTCATTAGACATAATTCAAATTACATTATATCAAATGGGTCATATTGTTAAGTCAGGAAGTTTGGTAAAACTAGGGAGTATGTGAGACTGGTCTCACCAGGTATATCCTGAAATGCAGTTAGCACTTTGGTTTTGACTTCTTTTGAGCCTCTTGTGGTATGGATGATAATGTACTTGCCTTGTATTTGAAGACCATGGGATATATATATATATTTATGTAGAAACTTTATATATACAGTATATATATATATATATATATATATATATATATATATATATATATATATATGTATATATATAGATACATATATAGATATATATATGTATATATATATATATATATATATATATATATGTATATATATACATATATATATATGTATATATATATATATATATGTATTTATATATACACACATACATATATATATATATAGACATATATATTACATACATATACTGTATATATATGTATATATAAATATATATATATATATACATATATATATATATATACATATATATATATATATATATATATATATATATATATATATATATATATATATTACAGATACTGTATACACACAAACCCACACATATATATATATATATATATATATATATATATATATATATATATATATATATATATATATTATGTATATATATATATGTATATGTATATATATACATAAATCTCTCTCTCTATCTCTCTCTCTCTCTCTCTATCTAAATATATGTATATATATGTGTATACATTAATATATGTATATATATATCTATCTATCTATCTATCTATCTATATATATATATATATATATATATATATATATATATATATATATATATATCTATATCTATATATGAAAGAGAGAGAGAGAGAGAGAGAGAGAGAGAGAGAGAGAGAGAGAGAGAGAGACGCCTCCTATAAATTTATGAGCTACATCACCTAGTAAGTTTTCTCTTGGTCAATTAGTTCATTGTTCATTTCATACGAACCACACAATAATTGCTCTATAATTCAACCATAAACTAATTAATGTAATGATAATTGGATCATTTGTGATTTCCATCAAATTATTCTATTAAGGTATTTTTGGAACCATAATCCTGCGTTATTATTATTGTAAATATACTAATTTCGCTTCTAGTCAATAGTTCCACTACTACTGTATGTCGTATCTTCTTCTTCTTCTTCTTCTTCTTCTTCTTCTTCTTCTTATTATTATTTTTATTATTATTATTACTGAAGATACAACTCCAGTTTAAAAAAAACACATGATACCAGTGAAAGCCAGGCACTGGTTGCTGATGAGTCAGCAGGTCGACCTATAAGGCTCCCTTAAACCCTCATCCTCAGCTCACCAGGATAGTGAGGTTGCCGACGCTAAATAAATTATCGAAGTTGAGCAGGACTCAAACCCCAGTCCTGCAATCACCAGGCAGGGATATTTCCAATAAGCCACTTGAACATTGCTCAATGATGAACAAGGAGAAATAAGATATGAAATGAATATTTAAATGCATTAAAATATCAGGATTTAAGTATTAACTTATTTCTCCACCTTTGGTTGACTGTGACCTTGACCTTTGACCTTGATCTTCCAAAATATAATCATTTCTAGCTATTTATATAACAGCTAATCCCTGCAAGTTTCATTAATCTATGATCAAAATTGTGGCCAGGAAGCTGTTCACAGTCAAACACACACACAAACAATGAGTAAAACATAACCTCCCTCCAAGTTTGTTGGCAGAGATAATAATGGTTTGCTTTCCTGAACGATGGTACGAGTGGTGAAGAAGACTTTCTGTCTCCTATCCTCAGTAGCTTATGAATTGCCTGGTTTATATTTTCAGGAGGATTGATTAAAAGAAATTTGAAAAAATCCCTTCATACTGATTAGCCTCATTCCACTTCTATGTTTTAGTCTTGGACTGTTTAAAACTAAATCTTATGTCAACTAGTTTTGCTATTGTTATGTTTTATTTAAAACAATGGAATTTGCTTCTCATTTTCATTTGGATATTTAGATATTCTGATTATACGGTTCTAATCTATTTCATTGTAATTTCAAGTGCCTTTGTAGTACTGTAGGAGAGCAGGATTTTATTTCGGTAACTAGCAACAAGGTAACGAGATAACCAATGGTAGAACATGATGATGGTGATGAATTTGCAGTTTGGCGGCTCGCAAATTTTAAAATTATTCTCAGCGGCTTGGCAAATATCGTTTCATATCATGAATTTTTTCGCAATGAAGTGAAAAAATAATTGTATCTCGTTTCGTATGATGAATTTTTTGTTTACAGAAACTATCCTATCAAGAGGTATCATTGTATAATATGTTTACTTTCTGGTAGTTTTCTTAAATAGGATAGAGAAACTGACTGTTATTTTTCCAGGTTCTCAGATGAACATTTGGTCTATCTTGGGACATCTTGGTAACTTATGAAGTGAATAGCGGATTACAATAATGCAGTTAAGGCTTTGTTTAAAACGTTAAAATTGGAGGGAAATTCTGTCATTAATATTGAATCAATTGCCAAGAGGAAAATAATCTTTATATAGTTCTAACTTCTTGCTTAGAATAAACCAACCATAATCAGTGTTTACATGTCAAGACAAAACAGTGTGATATTCAGTGATGAATGGAAAGGATCAACAGGCAAGTGACAGTTATTCTCCCCACTAATATGACAATTTATGTATGGAAAAGTTCCTGGTGGACAAAATGGTTGTTAGGGAACCACTTGAGGCTATCATGCAAAAAATTATTTTGTTGTACTTATTAAATTATCTTTTATAGTGACTTAGATGTTAAAAAGGATGCCCAAGGGGTATCAAGAATAAGATGCTTTCCAGAACTCGCAAAACCAACTTTTTTTTTTTCAGGGCATTTAACTAAAAACATAATTTTCTCATAAAATATTCAATTAAAAAAAAAAGTTTCTATTGGTCATATCAAGTCAAACTCTGACCCAACATTGCCGACAGTGTTGTAGGTAATGTATATAAAGTTGTAAATTGATATATGATTCCCCCAAAAAATTCTTCTCTAAAAGGTGATTTTGATTAAAAGAAAGTTCTTTCTATTTTCACATAGTTTAGATTCATAAGAGGATGATAAGAATATAAATGGAACATATCCATGGTAGATAACTATAACAAAACTTTTTTTTTTTGCAGATTAAATGTCAGAATACAAATCGACAGCAGTTACACCTTCTTCGAAAAGTAGAAATAAGTCAAACTAGTATTATGTTCACATGCAAAGAAAGTCTGATATACCAAAGATCTTCTACAAATCATCTGAAAAAACTAACAGCAAGAGGATTTCCAGGTTTTAGATATGCTCTGTTTACCAAGGAGGAGTATGTTTTAATAGATAATCACAATACAATGACGATGAAAAGGATTTCCAAAAGAATAATCCTAAATATCATAGATAATGCAAAAATGTACAGTATATACAGAAAAAATAAGATTGGAGATCTTAAAGAAACACAAGAACAACAGACAAGAAAATCCAGCAGCATTTTTTTTTCATATATAAAGCTGGTTGTTTAACGACTCGATGTTAAAACATTTTGCTTTATTTGTGGAAGGAATCGTGATCCAAATGGAAACACGCGCTTGTCTTAGCAAGGGCTTTTCATACGAATGATTTTATACACAAAAAGCTAAAGATTTTTTTTGTGTCGATTTTGGTAAAGATAGAAGAGCAAATTCTAACTGCTTACCAGCATATCTATATGACATGCAAATGCTATAAGTCATTCATCAAGGTTTTCAAAAGTTTTCCGAGTGGCTATTTACTGTTTGTCCATTAGAAAGGGCTATCTGCGGACCAAGGACCGTTCTAGCCTCGAAAAAAATTATGATAGAGCGAGAAAGTCCTCTTTTTTTATGGTATCTCACAAAACCAGGCAGCTCGTTACAAATACATCAATTTATTACCAATATTATTAAACAAAGTTTCAGAGGCGGTGAAAAGCACGATCTGCATTGAGGGAAAAACTGAAGGGCATCATAGAAGCTCAAATAAGCATGCTAAGAAAGATGCTGAATAGATTAAAAAGGTAAAACACAGTTTCTAATACGGCGATTAATCCTTTTTTTTTTTTATTTATTAACAACAGCGATGTGAAGAATATTTAAAAAGGCATAGCAGCAACGAAAAAAGGCTGAAGAAATGGGGCCTACAAAGATTTGTTCTCCAGATATACCATGTCTTACACAAGCAGAGAAAACTGGCCATTACAAAAAAAAAAAAAAAAAAAAAAGTTTAAACTTTACTGAGCAGAATCAGCAGTAACAAACACTTTATTCTTCATACAAAAGAGGGATGATATAGCCTGCAAACAAGCACTTACACATTAATGGAACCCTAACCCTTATCCAAGTTCACTGTTTCAATCTGACCTCAAGTTCCCAAACGGTCTTTCCACTACCAAGTGCAAAAAATTCAGTTTCATTGTACATCTTGTAGCTAGAAAAATGGAGTCTCCTTTGTTACCAGATATTTATAAAGAAGTTTTATACCCTTTGTACAAAGATCTTTGATAATCTAGTTGAATGATTTGTTGTAAAGATAATGGACATGCAACCAAATAGAGTTAGGGAAATATATTTAGCTGCTGATCATTATGGTTTTGCAAGTGGAAAAGCATTAAGGCTGATGAAAAAAAAAATCCTTCATAGAAACACTAGTACCTCTCAGTTTGTACAAGCAGAAAATACTTATATTCCCAAATGCAAACTTCTTTCGACAAGTTCGGTCTATATAAATTAAGAAAAGAGACTTATGGCAGCCCTTTTTTAGGAGAATCAGATCGTCTTCGCATATGATTATAACTCATTCTTATTCTGAAATTTAAATTCATATTAAATATATTAAAAAAACGAATCAAGGCTTTTTTAATAATAAATCATTAATGGAATATGCAATTGGCATATAATCTTTAATGTTACTGCAAGCATCTAATGTAATTCTTTTTATTAATTTTGAATTTAAAGTACTCGAGAATATATTTTAATGATATATGAGAGATTTGATATTGATTTCATTTAATCGATTGATCATAGTTAATGTACCTGCATATATACTTGCTATTCATCATAGATGACAGATTACATTAAATCCTGCACTCACTGATATAATACCAAAGTAATAGATTCACAATTACTGTTTACTAGTTTATTTCATTGCTGAGTAGACAGGCTCTTGATATTAGACTAGATTTTACGAGTCTTGTTTGAATGTTATGAAGTTTATTCTCTACTTCAAATAAAAGATATTGATTTGTCTACATCAATTATCTAACATATTTGTTCGTATGAACATATTTCATGTAATGATTAGTTTTAAGATCACTATATAAACGGTCGATTACTTTCATGAATTGTACCTAATAAGATAACTTTGTTTTCTCTATATAAATATTTTTTATTGAAAATTATAAACAATTGATAAATGCAAATCTTTTTATTATATATCAATAAATATTTTTATGGAAGCTTATGAAACATTGCTAAAATACAAAGTTTGTTACTAAATATTAATAGCCATTTTTATGAAACATTATGAAAGTTTACTAAGGTACAAAATCTGTTGCTATTTTTCAACGAATATTTCTATTGGCCATAATAAAACAATGATACAAATCCTGTTACTATATATCAATAAATATTTCTATTAGACATTATAAAACATTGCTAAAATACAAACCCTGTTACTACTGTATATATCAATATATATTTCTATTGGAAATTATAAGATGTTGCTAAATTACAAAGCCTGTTACTATACACTCGTATCAATTTATCTGTATGGGTGTTTGATTCATGCTCTATGTAAAACGAAGTTTAGTTATGAAAAGTACGAGAAATGTTGCATTCTGAATTTAAAACACCGTAATGCTATAAGAAAAAAACAGCCTGTCTGTCGCCGACAGTTTAGGTTTTTAGGGCTGTGAATTCCTTCATCGTCCATGAAATGATATAGGAAACCGTGAAGATACTCTTTTGGTTTAGAGATCAGCAGCGAAAGGAAGATAAAAAACCCCTTTTGGGTCTTCAATGAGCGACCAACTGGATGGTAAATTCGACCATTCTCTGACTAGATTACTAGTGAATGGGAAGCAAAATTCCCTCACTCTACACTCTGAATGGACTCTTTGAATTTGTACACTTCCTCCTCCCCTCTCTCTCTCTCTCTCTCTCTCTCTCTCTCTCTCTCTCTCTCTCTCTCTCTCTCTCTCTCTCTCAACTAAGATGATGTTCTGAAAGTACGTATAAGTCCATATCACCTTTTATACAAATAATGTATATAACCCTATACAATATATATATATATATATATATATATATATATATATATATATATATATATATATATATATATATATATATATATATATACATATATATATATATATATATATATATATATATATATATATATATATATATATATATATATATATATATATATATATGTACATATATATATATGTATTTGTGTGTGTACATATATATCTATCTATCTATCTATCTATCTATATATATACACATATATATGTATATACATATATATATATATATATATATATATATATATATATATATATATATATACACACACACACGTATATATATATATATATAAATATATATATATATATATATATATATATATATATATATATATATATATATATATATATATATATGTGGGTGTGTGTACAGAATGAACTCGGCCATTTAAATAGATAAAACATTTTGGTGGATTAAGACGTATGTACAGTTGCAGACAAATATCCGGCGAGAAGATTACGTCAATGAGCCTAATGAATTTCTACAGTGGGGTCTCAACCAATGGACTTCCTAAAGTAGAAGTAAGCTTTAACTATTAAAACTAGAGGAGCACTCAGTAGAGCACAGACCTCCGCTGCTTGAGCTTATATCTCGACCCTTTGTTCGACCTTGACCTTGACCTTTGACCTTATCATGTATTAATTGGCGTGGATTTTGATATACTCAAATATGAACCAAGTTTGAAATTTCTGTGACAACAATGTCCAAACTTAAGGGTGATTACGTGAATTGGATATTTTGCTTGACTGAGACCTTGACCTTTGACCTTGACCTCCAAGATTTAATAATTTCCGGCTTTTTACGTAAAAGTTTTTCCCTGCAAGTTTCATTACTCTAAGATCAAACACAAAAAATGGGGGTGAAAACATAACCTCCTTTCAACTTCGTTGGCTGAGGTAATTATCATGCCTGCCAAATCCTTTCTCGAATTCCTATTCCCAAAACCTTTCATTAATTATGAATTTCCAATCACAAATTCTTGATTTTGGCTACTCAGTAAATTGGTGAACTATATATGCAAATCATCAGCTGTTTTATTCTCAGAAATCGTTGCAAACAGGCAATACATAGCTTTTGCTGCCTAAGCTCAAACATCAAAGTTAAGAGGATTATAGAAACTGCTATTTTTACTGTCTCATCTAAATGAATTAATTAAGCCTAAATCAAGCATAGTCATCGACGATGGTAATTATAATTACATATATTTTTTTAGAGTATACTAAATATCATTGTTAACATTAGGTCATATCTGAAGTACTACTACTACTACTTTTATTATTATTATTATTATTATTATTATTATTACTATTATTATTATTATTATTATTATTATTATTATTATTATTATTATCATCCATTTTTTTCTAGGCACCACTGTAATAACTATTAAACCTTTTCTCTCCCTTTTCTTTAGACAAAATAAGTGTGGTGGTCATTATCTTTTTTTTTTAATATTTTTTGTGATTATTTCAAGGACAAGTATTAAATTGAAATGACTTTCCTTCGCAACAAATGAATTGTAATCTTTGGAATACTTTGTCTTTAAAATCTTTACTCTTTGTGTGTTGAAAGCCTTTTTGGACATATATCCTCGAAGGGTGTAAATTAAAGCAAAGCAGTACAAGTGACACCCTTAACAAGATAGTATGAAAAGGTGCATATGAATTTTATAAATTATTATTATTATTATTATTATTATTATTATTATTATTATTATTATTATTATTATTATTATTATTATTATTATTATTATTATTATTACTTGCTAAGCTACAACCCTAGTTGGGAAAGCAGGATGCTATGAGCCCAGGGCCCCCAACAGTTAAAATAGCCCATTGAAAAGGAAATAAGTAAAATAAATATTTAAAAAGAAGTAACGTTAAAATGAATATTTCCTATATAAACTATAAAAACTTAACAAAACAAGAGGAAGAGAAAGTAGATAGAATAGCGTGCCCGAGTGTACCCTCAAGCAAGAGAACTCTAACCTAAGACAGTGGAAGACCATGGTACAGAGGCTATGGCACTAATATGAATATTGATTAATTACCTCATATGCACAATTAAAAATCTCATTTGTTATAAGGTAATCATTAAGATACAACTTCACTGTGTATAGAAAACCAACCTTTCTTTTTGTTTCTTACATTCATTTCCTCAGTTACCGTGATATTTCTGTAAAGATTGGAGTAGCTTGTAAACTTTGTCTCAGTGGATTCAGAATCTGTTTCCAACCCTTCTAGAATACAGAATTTAGACTTATCCGTAAACAATAAAGACAATATAATCATACTAGAGATCAGGAAATATAGTGATTAATTACATTTCCTGAGTATTTTTATGGACCTTTTTAAGGAACAGATATATACGTTATACTCCAGGAGCCCCATTTCTTAATTTCATGTGTTAATATTGCAACCTCTCTATTTCCTAGTATTTTAAATGTCTTTTTCACTGAAAGCTTTGCTTCTATAAGCATATGAATGAGAATATATTCGTTCTCAAATAGTCTGCACTCAACCCAATACACCATCGATGAGGATGATAGGCTTAAAGGTTAAAAGGCTGCTTATCAATGGCAGATACAAGGAACAGTGATATATAGACCTATCAAGCAGGACAATGCCCTAGAGACTGACCATATTACATATGATCAGCGATCAAGGCCTCGCTCCACCCAAGTTAGGACCAAGGAGTGCCAGGCAATAGATGCTGATGATTCAGCAGACAGACCTATAGGCTCCACAAAACCCCCATCCTTAGTCCACACGAATGGTGAGGTTGCAGCAACCAAAGGAACTGACGAGTTTGAGCGGAACTCGAACTTCAGTCTGGCAATTGCCAGACAAGGACGTTACCACTAGGCCACTAGTTTTAGGATACGAGGAATGTATATGTGAAGGGTAGGTACAGTTGGACTCAGGAATTTCTGGCTCACCACGCTCTGAGGTAGTGCACCCTCTCACACCCTTACTGAGCGGAGAGTTCCTGTGTGTATTCCTACAGACTACTGATGCTATTGGTTTGGTAACTCAACGTTCAGAAAGGGCGTTTTCAGGGTGCAAATCCTCTGAGAGAGTTGTACTAGAAATCCCTGTGTCCAACTGTATATTCAACTGGATCAATATCAAACCGACCCTTGCCATGGTGATGCAAGGTCAAAAAAGTAAATGAAGAAAACAACTTCCTAGGTTAAATTTGAGCCTAAAATGGTTGAAAAACTGAGGTTAGCGCTCATTGGTGTAATGAACTGGAGAGTAACCCTGCAATTGAGTAACGTATTTCTGTAAAGAGAGAGAGAGAGAGAGAGAGAGAGAGAGAGAGAGAGAGAGAGAGAGAGAGAGAGAGAGAGAGAGAGAGAGAGAGAGAGAGAGAGAGATGTTAGAGAAATTTTTCCCTTTTTATATTCATATGAAAAGTTCCTCACAAAACATTATTTGCATTCATGTATCGATACTACTTTAATCAGGCATTTAAAGATATATATATATATATATATATATATATATATATATATATATATATATACAAATACATGAATAATACTAATTAAATAGACGAATTTCCTTTTTGTTACATCACTATCCATTCCTGTTAAATTTTCCCTTATATTTCACAGCACAAAGCATTTCCGAGAAAGATTCCTCAGTACTTTATGTTAATTTTTTGATGACCAAGGGTGGCTTGAGGATTACCCTTGTCTTATTCAGGGGGAATATATTGCATTATTTCTGGCAACGTCTGTTGGGAACCAAGTTATTAGTCCGTATCTAATTATGGGAGAGGAGGGATGTCTGTTTCTTCCAAGGGTTTATTGGATTTGGGTCCGGTGTTAAATGTTTTAGTCCATTAAGAGAGGTGGTTAGATTTAATGTGATTTGAAGCCTTTCTAAGGAAAAAAGATGAGTTCAAATGGATCTAACACTAAAAGAACTGTTTTTAAAAGATGGTTTGATTAGGTGTTAATGACTTAGCATATAACGGAACAAATGAAGATAGGCTAAAGCCTACAAATAAATTAGAAATTACGAAACCCGAGAAACCAGACAACTTTTGGTTGCTGAAGGGACAAGGAAATGAAATGTGGTAGTAACGGTCAGATTAAACAGGTAACAAAAGCCTCAATAGGTCTGCTGTACTGTACTATGAGATGAAATATTAATGTTTGTAGATTGCTCGTGCTCTATAGCAGCTAGTAACAGTTACTAGCTGCTTCAGTTACTGAAGATCAAAGCTCGAAACAATTGAAGGTGCCTGGTATGGACGAGTTACAAGTTACTTGACTTTTTTGTTTTTTTAAGAGTTAAAATAAAGTAATGTAGTCATCTTTGGATTCCATATTATGACCCAAGAGTTTAAAGATTTAAAGGCTACTCGTGAATGGCAGAAACAAGGGACAGAGACATTGCGCTATCAAGCAGGAAAATGCCCTAGAGACTGACCATAAACATAAATGATCAGTTCCAAAGCCCCCTCTCCATCGAAGCTAGGACTAGGGAGGGCCAGTGATGGTTGGTGACAACTTAGCAAGTTGACCTACAGGCTCCCCCAAAACCCTCTAGTCTTACCTCAAAAGGATGGTGAAGTTGCAG
>NC_090725.1:38077216-38079716 GCF_036898095.1 Palaemon carinicauda | reverse complement strand
CAAGAGTGGGAAATATCGAAAAGTGGCCTCTGAAACTTTATCCCTATTATTATTATTATTATTATTATTATTATTATTATTATTATTATTATTATTATTATTATTATTATTATTATTATTATTATTATTATTCCCTTGTGACTGCAGTACCACTACTGTGATGCTTTGATTTTTTTTCTCTTCTGACCTATTATTCATTGAGCTTCAATGCGTCGCCTATAGGTCATTACCGTTACATTATGGTCATATAAGTTTAATATGATTATGATTTAGAGAAATACCGGAAAACCCGAATCCATATCTCAATTATATGTAACATTTATTATATGTGAATATTTGAGTAAATTACATCTATGAAAAAATCCCTTATATTGTATATCTTAGAATTGTTGATATTAAGAATAGATTGAATACATTTACTTACACACACACACACCACACACACACACACACAGAGAGAGAGAGAGAGAGAGAGAGAGAGAGAGAGAGAGAGAGAGAGATGTAGTAGTGGTGGCCTTCATCCAATCTTCACATATTCATATTTCTAATAATTACCAGAAATCTTCTTGCAGCGAAAACCTCATTATTCCATTATCTAATAAACCAAATAAGGGTGGCGGGTTTCCTTAAGAGATTCCCTTGTTTCCCCTATACTCGACCCTCTTTTGGCATTTCCTCCTTTTTAACCAAATCTCACTTCTTCTCTTTTTGAAAGAGAAGGTAATTGGATTTGTCAGTCTCATCAACTTTCCTAGCCCAGGTCCGAAGAAAACAAGAGGAATGGAAAACAAGGATAATGGAACTTAACTACGAATAGGGATGATGGACAAAACTCATAAGATTCAGGAAAAGAAGAAGCCTAAGAGAATTCCACATCTTGGCAGCAGAAGGGAAGATTTTGCTACTGAGTTTCATAATCTAAGGATTAACAATAGCCTCAAAGTGAAGCTAAATCGTTAATGTGTATACAGAGTTTATTCATACTTCAATTATTATTATTACTATCATCATCCTTATTATTATTATTATTATCATTAGTATTATTATTATTATTATTATTATTATTATTATTATTATTATTATTATTATTATTATTATTATTATTATTATTATTATTATACCCTTGTGACTGATGTGCTACTACTGTAATGCTTTGAATTTTTTCTCTTCTGACCTATTATTCACTGAGCTTCAATGCGTCGCCCATAGGTCATTAGTATTACATTATGGTTATAAAAGTTTAATATAATTATGATATAGAGAAATACCGGAAACCCAGAATTCATATCAAAATTATATGTAACATTTATTATATTGGAGTATTTTGATACACATCCATGGAACAAATCACATATATAATTTGGAATTGTTGATATAAATAATAAATTGAATATATTTACTTAGAGAGAGAGAGAGAGAGAGAAGAGGAGAGAGAGAGAGAGAGAGAGAGGAGAGAGAGAGAGAGAGAGAGAGAGAGAGAGAGAGAGAGAGAGAGAATGTGGTACTTACAACCTTCATCCAATCTTCACATAATCATATTTCTAATAATTACCAGAAATCTTCTTGCAGTCAAAACCTTATTATTCAATTATCTAATAAAGACAAATAAGGGTGGCGAGTTTCCTTTAAGACATTCCTTGTTTCCTCTACACTCGACCCTCATTTGGCATTTCCCATTTTTAACCAAATCTCTCTTATTCTATTTTTGAGAGAGAAGGTAATTGCATTTGTCAGTCTCATCAACTTTCTAGCCCAGGGCCGAAGAAAACAAGAGGAATGGAAAACAAGGATAAAGGAACTTAACTACGAATAGGGATGATGGACAAAAACTGTCTGTAACTGAAAGAAATATCTTAAGATTCAGGAGAATCAGAACCCTAAGAGAATTCCATATCTTGGCTGCAGAAGGAGAGATATTGCCACTGAGTGTCATAATCTAGGGTATACAGATCTGATCTACACTTCAATTTCCAAAAGTGATAGCATTTTTATACGAGAAACAGAATAACCTAAACTACTTTTGAATTAAGAGACATAAAGAAAAATAAATGGGCTTGGATTGATCTTTATGATGAAGGGGATGGCTAGACCTTATTATTACAGTGCACTCTATTTTTAGACTAAAAACAATACCATAAACTACCTTTGGCTTGAAAAAATGAAGGACCTTGGACTGTTGTTCATGATAGAGATAAGGCTACAGACTATTATTACAGTGCATGCACTTTTAAACAGAAAACAGAATACCATAAACTAGCTTTGGATTTAGAAAAATACTAAAAATAAAGGACGTATATTGGTCTTCAGGACAAGGGAAAGGCTACAGACATTATTACACTGATTAACAGTTAATGAGCGGAAATCACTTTACGATTTTATGACAAATCTTGTCGACAAGAGAAGTCGATGATAAATGCAAACTGTAATTCCAGGCTTTATTACCGAGTCAACTTACGATCGTGAACACAAGCAGAGAAATTAATTCTTGAGTTAAATGTCC
>NC_090725.1:38067216-38072216 GCF_036898095.1 Palaemon carinicauda | reverse complement strand
TCATAAGCAATTTTACTTGATGTTATCATATGTAGGTAATAAATTACAGCTGAGTTGGCTAGCAGTCTGTAAGCTATATGCTTGGCTATATATATATATATATATATATATATATATAATATATATATATATATATATATATATATATATGTATATATATATACTGTTTATATATATATATATCTATATATATATATATATATATATATATATATATATATATATATATAAATATATAGTCATACCTGGGTTATAGGGATTGCATGTAGGAAAGTGGGAAGGAATGGAAAGGGTTGAGTCTGTGTGCAAGCGTGTGCATACCTATCTAAGCATTTATCCCTCATTTTTGACAGGTGGTGTACACTAGCAGGTGATAAATTGACCTAGAAAAGTAAGACCTGAGAATTTTATCACTTAGCAATGGAACTTATTTTGGGTAACTGCAAATGACAGAGGGCGTAATATCTTGCTCAACACACAAAAGGAAATTCTGACGCGTGAACAATGCATCTTTTATTGTTACTGAAGAGAGAGAGAGAGAGAGAGAGAGAGAGGAGGAGAGATGAGAGAGAGAGAGAGAGGGAGAGAGAGAGAGAGAGAGAGAGAGAGAGAGAGAGAGAGAGAGAGGAGAGAGAGAGAGAGAGAGAGCAATAATAATGTCAACTGACCTCTATTAGCACTTCCTGAGTTACTATCTCACTCTATCTCTTTGGGTCTTACCCCTGTTCTCTCATACTCTGTGCAGTGCAACTGTAAGTCTATAATACTCCGTTTAACTATTCTTAATGTAGAAATGAAACAATTCCCTACTGTATTTATTTTAGCTATATTTAAACAACAATAACACAAATAAATATGCATACATACACACAAACACACGCATATATATATATATATATATATATATATATATATATATATATATATATATATATATATATATATATGCATAATTTCCTCCTACGCCTATTGACGCAAAGTGCCTCGATTAGATTTCGTCAGTCGTCTCTATATTGAGCTTTTAAATCAACACTTCTCCATTCATCATCACTTTAGTCCTAAGCTATGTAGGACTGAGTCTACCAACTCTTCTAGTGGCTTGAGAGCCTAGATAAAAGTTAATTGAACTAATCCCTCTTGAGGAATGCAAAGAGCATTCCCAAACCATCTCCATCTACCCCACACCATGATATCCTCCACATAAGGCACTTGAGTAATCTCTCTAATAGTAACATTTCTAATCCTGTCCTGTGATTTAACTCCCAATATTCTTCTGAGGGTTTTGTTCTCAAATTTAATGAATCTGTTGGATATTGTTTCATTATCATACCATGACTCTTGTCCATATAGAAACACAGATCTCACTAAAATTATATGCAGCCTTATTTTTATATGTAGTTCTTGGTGATTTTTATTTCAAAAATTTTCTTAACCCTAGCCATTGTCTGGTTCGCCTTTTTCAATGTTTCATTTAACTCCAATTCTAAAGACCTGGTATTAGAGATCATGGTTCCTAAATAATTAAATGATTTTACCCCATTAATACTACCTCCTTCAAAGGATATTTCATCTTTCATTGCATTTTAGACTATGCCAGAAAGTTAACAGAAGTAAGAGGAGAGCAGTGCAGTAAAATGGATTGTCCCTATGTCATGAGTTACTATAAGATGCAGGAGTATTGGTATTGATTGAAATTTCTTTTAAAGCCATAAATGGAATTGGCACAGATACGTAATAGATCATGATGGATGTATGAATTTATGGAATATATGCTCAAAAACCTGATTTAGATGCCATTAAAAAAGGAACTACTGCCAATTTGGGCGTTGTGAGAGGCCATAGATATTGTGCGAGGTGCCAGTTAGGTGATAAATGAGAGGTGGGGTTAAAGCAACTAAACTTTATTAAACAATCATCAAGTTTATATACATCGACTTGCGAGCAAAGACGTCACAAAATTTCAAACAAAATAGAACATGAGCTAGTATGATAACACAGGTTAATCTATTACAGTAGGGGGAAGAGCAAAGTGATAAGATAAAAAAGGCAAACCGTTACAGTGTACGAGCCTGTATGAAACCCATGAGGTACATGGCTCCCCCCCTAGAAATGATATACATGTGAAATAGGGCACCCTACTCTAGAGAGGCGTACTATAGGTGGGCCATCTGGCAAGATATTATGCAGGTTTTACTGGACAATGCACACCCAGTCTTCATTGCCATGCAAGTTATTTAAGAATGCTTTCCGCATACGACAGCTCGTGAGGAAAGGGCCGTGTAAGTGGGCTTGCTAGTGTCGTTCACAGGAAAACGTGCGTTGTTGAGTGCAGTCTGTCGGTATGTGGTTGCATCGCTGTAAGTCTGGTGGCATAGAGTAAAATTTTTCCACAACGTGATGTAGGCTCTGGAGATTGTCGGAGGAGGTTACAGATGAAAAATATTCGGTAGGGATGACTAAGGGGCTGCCCATAAAAATTTCACCTGCCGACACATCCAGCACGTCTTTAGGAGGAGTCCTTAGTCCCCAGGAGGACCTATGGAAGCCTGGTAAACCAGTTGAATCCTTGCAGCGGTTATCAAAGCTGCTTTAAGGGTACAATGAAAACATTCAACTATTCCGTTGGCAGCAGGGTTGTAGGTAGTTGCCTGATGTAGAGTGATTCTCAGGAGATTCGGTAATGATGTCCACAGTTGAAAGGTGAAATTGGTACTCGTGTCAGAAGTAATATGCTCAGGGATACCAAATCTCGCCATCCATCGTGAGAGTAAGGCAAATGTGCACGAGGCAGACGTTGCAGTTTTCAAAGGTATGGCTTCACGCCATTGAGTGGATCAGTCAATGACGGTAAACATGTAAGAATGTCCTTGTGTTGTGGATAGGGCACCTACCACATTGATGCGAATGTGGGCAAAAAAGACGTTTGGTTAAGGAAAGGTGCCCAATCCTGAATCCATGTGTCGATATACTTTTGAAGTTGGGCATGAAGCACAGGCGCAGACCCCACCCTTAGTAATGCCGTGCCAAATAATCTTTGTTCTCAGTACCTGTGCAGTAGATCGGTGTGAGGGATGTGATAGGCCATGAATGAGATCAAACACCTGTTGGCACACGGGAGCAGGTATCCACGGTCTAGGTCTACCAGTACTGATGCCACAGAGGAGGATGGCGTTGGAATCGTCGAGGGGGACTGGAACTTACATTTCTCTCTGCCCATCCCAATGAAGGGATGTGCAGGATGTCATTCATACTTGGTGCTTTGGATCATTTAATTGGGCCTCTGCTAAGACATTGTAATACAATCTTAGGTGAATGGCGGCCAATGTGTTTCTTGACAGTGCATCGGCAATGACATTCCTTTTTCTAGGGACGTGTTGAAGGGTGCAATTGTATTCAGCCACGGTAGAGAGATGTTGGCGTTGACCACCTGCTTGAATACTGCACCAATAGCTACGTTGTTTACATCTGAGGAGAGAAGGAGAGGTGTGTGTGGCACAGGAAAAGTGAGAGCAACAGCTGTAGATAGGGCATTCTTTGAATTGCAGAAGGCTGCTTCTTGAAGGGGACCCCACTTCAGATCTTTTGGCTTGCCTTTGAGGGAGGCATAGAGTGTGCAAGAATGGTGGCAATGGCTGGAAGGAAATGGTGATAATAGTTGTTCATGCCAAAGAATCTTGAAGTTCTTTGCTGGTCGATGGCGGGAGGAAGTTCTGAACGGCTGCTGCTTTCTCAGGGTGGGGGTGGACACCTTCAGGAGTGATATGGTGCCCTGACAATGATACTTCATTGGCACCAAAGGTACACTTGTAGTATAGGTCAACAAGGCCGTTTTGTTATAGGCAGTCTTTAGAGGAAGAGAACACAAGTATGTAGTCTACATAACATACACAAAAGGGCCGGTCCCCTAAGATGATATCCAGGAGGAATTGAAACGTAGCCCCAACATAATGAAGACCAAAACAGGAGAAATTGAAGGTGTATGTACAAAGGGGGTTGTGATAGTGGTCTTGGGAATGTCTTCTGGATTCATGGGCATCTGATAATACCCGTTCAGAAGGTCAAGTATGGAGAAAACCTTCGCTTTGTGCAAGGAGGTCATCTTGGTGATGCTTGGGATGGGGTAGCAATCCAGTTCTGTTTGCATGTTGAGGCCCCTATAATCCCCACATGAACACAGAGAGCCATTATTCTTCAAGACCATATGTAAGATTGATGACCATGGCCTTGAGGTCTTTTGGCAAAGGCACATTTTTTCCATTTCGGCAAACGTTTTTTAGTGGCTACCAAATGATCCAGTGCCAGATGCCTAAATCTGGTGAAACTGAGGGCCCCGTCGTCTTGATATGGAGAAAATACCGTGTTTGGCGGGAACCGTGAACGTATGACGAAGTTCTTGATGGAAAACTTCTGGGTACGGCGTGAGGAAGTGGGTATAGGCATACATGGGTGTGCTGATTGGGAGAGCGAGGTCGAAAGGGACGGGTTGGAGAGGTGTGGAGGAGTGTGAATCCACATTGACTAATCGTCAGTAAGCGGCATCAACCAGGGGTTGGAAATGTGAGAGGAAATCCGCATGGAGGATTGGCAATGTGATGATAGCAACGTGAAACTTCCAATTGTATTTGGTGCTTCCAAACAATAATGTGAGGGGTTTTAATAACCATTGCTGGGTATCACAGATCAATTGGTAGCTACCAGGTGGACACCGTCAGACTTAGACAGACTACGTTGTGTCCTCAGAAGAGAATGGAAAGCACCCGTGTCTACCAAAAATCACACGCCTCTACCTGCTTCAAGTAAAAAGAAAAGATAATGACAGGGGAGACCCACTACCACAAGCAATGGCTTACTTACACTTTTTTTGACCACTGACAACAGTTTGCATGTTTAATCACAGCAGCCCTGAATCTTTAGTGGTAGTAGCATATCTGGGGATTGTCTGTTCATCAGGTCCTTCATGGGCAAAATATCGATATTGGGGATGGCAGCGCCTACAGGTT
>NC_090725.1:38057216-38062216 GCF_036898095.1 Palaemon carinicauda | reverse complement strand
AACTCATGCAAAAGTAATCAAAACAGGCAGATAGGGAATTGACATAAGAGTTGAAGACATAAAGAAAATAATATGCAACTAATATACACGACTACATACACAGAGTATAAGGTATTTTAACAGCAAGCAAGAGAAAGAAATGGACATGGGCAGGACATTTTACACGACTACGTACATAAAGTATAAGGTATTCTTACACCAAGCAAGAAAAAGAAATGGACATGGGCAGGACATATAATGAAAATGACAGGTAACAGATGGACATGGAGAATGACAGAATGGATCCCTAAAGAATACAAAAGAAGCAGGGGGAAAGAAGAGAAGACGATGAATTGACAAGATACGAAAATTAGCGGGTATTGACTGGCATATAAAAACCAGAAACAGACGCGAGTGGAGAGACATGTCTGAGTCCTTTTTCCTGCTGTTGAGGATAACGAAGATGATGATGATGAAATACATAAATATTCGGAAATGAATAATATACTGTATATGTTCAGAATACCTTTACTAATGAAGAAAAGGCATTTTAAGATATTTTCAACTACGATATCTTCAGGCGATAGTCTAAGTTTTCTTTACGATAGGAAACGCTAATTTTTTTTTCAATTTGTCTCAATAATGAAGCCTTGGTAATGCTACTGACGTGCGTTTTGTACCCTCGTTTCTGCAACTTGAGATACTGCATCATCATCATCATCATCATCATCATCATCATCTCAACCTACGTCTATTACCGCAAAGCGTCTCGGTTGGATTTCGCCTGTCCATCTTGAGCTTTTAAATCAACACTTCTCCATTCATCAAGTACTTCACGGTTCATAGTCTCATCAGCCATGTAGGCCTGTGTCTAACAACTCTTTCAGTGCCTTGAGAGCCTAGTTAAAAGTTTGGTCAGCTATTCCCTTATGGCAGTGATTCTTAACCTTGTTGGAGATACTGAACCCCGCAAGTGTCATATGTACAATCATCGAAACCCTTCATAGATGGAAATATAGATGATATAGGTAAATGAAATAAAGAGGAAAATATAAAGAAAGTTACACCTAAATATATCAACATATATTTCCAATTCAAAACATAGGTATATATTGTATTATTGCACAATATGAACCCCATATCATTTGCACACAAAACCAGTGTTCAAAGAACAAAATCAACAAAATATGAACTTCACACAAAAACAATGAATACTTACTGCAAATAAATGTGACTTTTGCTGTTGCCTTTCATAGACAATTTCAGAATTACGTGGCTTACCCTTGGCTAGTGCCCCTCTCATAATTATCATTTGTATTGTGTTACCTCCGTCGAACCCCTAACACTGCCTCACCGAACCCTTGGGGTTCGATCGAACATAGGTTAAGAACCACTGCCTTATGGAGAGTGCGAAGAGCATGCCCAAACCTTCTCCATCTACCCCTAATCATAATCTCATTCACATATGATAATGGAGTAATCTCTCTTATAGTTAAATTTCTAATCCCGTGATCCAAATATTCTTTTGAGAACCTTGTTATCAAATCTACAAAATCTGTTGGATATTGTTTCATTGTCATACCACGAATCAGGTCCATACAGTAACACCGATATCACCAAAGTCATATATAGCCTGATTTTTATATGTAATTTCAGGTGATTTGATTCCCAAATTTTACTTAACATAGCCATTGTCTGATTTGCTTTTTTCAATCTTTCATAAAACTCAAATTCTAAAGATCCTGCATTAGATATCATAGTTCCTAAATATCTGAATGATTTTACCTCCTTAATCCTTTCTCCTTCCAATAATATTTCCTCTTCCATTGCATATTCCGTTCTCATCATCTCTGTCTTTCTTCTATCTATCTTGAGTCTAGCCTCATGTGATATTTCATAAATTCTAGTATGCAAGCTATGTATTTTAATCAGATGCTGAGGAAAAGAGCTTTTTTCGAAAATAAAAGATATATGTTCAAGTTATTTGATTCATTATCTTTAGATACGAAGTGTGTGAATATACATGTTTAAAGAACGATTTCTGTGCAACCTTGCGTTTGTATTTAGTTCCTAAGCCACTCTAAACAATGCTAAAATCTAAAGCTTTGTTTGCAGAAGATGAATGGAAGATCACATTTAACTTGACCATAAAGCTCACCTTCCACCTATCATCTTGAATACAATACATCCGAATAGAGTTATATTGTAGATATATCTAATCCTTTTCACTGATATGAATTTTAGTGAAAGAAAGGCTTGGCTTGATTAATCTCATTCTAGCTTCCAATTGACAAAGACAAAAGAATGGAAAATAAATGAATAATCTGCATTAGAAAAAGAAAATAATCCAATAGTTTGATAGTTTAGGGATTTGGATTATATCAGTAAAAGAAAACTTGCTTCTTTCTTAAGACTTTTTGTGATGAAGTTTCTCAAAATAGATTATTAAACGTTTTCAGAGTCCATCTGTTAAGATTTAACTCCAGTGAGCCAAGTGGAGTGCTATCCGCCATCATGAAAAGATGTCTATTTTAATCAACTTTGCTCTTACCGAAAACTTTATTGGCTCTGATGAAGCATTTTGCATAATTTCTTTAAAAAACATCCTCTGTATTTTGTGTGGAAAATATCTATTATTTCAATTATTTATTTATTTTTTTTTTTTTAAGCAATGGCGTCTCTGGTCTATTAATGAGAAACCTTGCTGGGCATTAGTAGACAAATCTCGTGTCCAGTAAATTCAGAGGAAGATTCTTGATTTGTTAATGATAAGTCTTGAGTTGTGGTACCCTATTGAAAATATCCCTGTCTCACTATTTGTTGGCCGGGAGTTTGAGCCCCGTTCAAGCTCGATAATTTCTAGATGTTTCTACAACTTAGCCGTCCTTATGAGCCATGGATGGAGACGGGGCTGGGGAGTCTACAGACCTACCTTCTGAGTTATCAGTAGCCACTGCCCGGCCCTCCCTGGTCCTAGCTTGATGGAGAGGGACATTGAATTCTGATTATACCTATTAATAGTAAGTTTCTAGGATATTATCCTCTCCTTAGCCTCATCCACTCATGAGCGACCTTTAAACCTTTAAATCCCATAGTTTGGCAGTCTTGTCAATTTTATATATATATTAATATTATATTCGGAACTTAATATTTCTAAGCATCACTTCCCTGAATCCTTCATTTCCAGCTCTTAAATCTAGTTTTGTTAGTTGTTAGTTTGCGTGTTCGAATGTTAGTGTGTGCTGTTGAGAGAGAGAGAGAGAGAGAGAGAGAGAGAGAGAGAGAGAGAGAGAGAGAGAGAGAGAGCGCGCATAGCATTCATAAGCCTCCAACCATCATAAAACAGAGAAGAGGATGGCGACCAACAGCACCTAGCAGTAATAAGAACGTGATTGGCTAATGGAAACGGAAGTGGTTGTTAACTTTTGATCTGCAACTATTAATCCCTCCAGGTCCTCCTCTTTCTCCTACTCATTCTCCTCCTCCTCCTCCTCCTCCTCCTCTTCCCTCCTTGGCAGTACCTCCTCCACATTCCTCCCTCCTACCCTTTATCTAGACTCGAGATTCTAGAGTATATTCGTGTAATGACTCGTTTTCATGATTCATATAGAACAATAAAATCATTTGGCCTTCCTGGATGATGATGATGACGATGATGATGATGATGATTATTATTATTATTATTATTATTATTATTATTACTTGCTAAGGTACAAGCCTATTTGGAGAATTAAGATGCTATAAGCCTAAGGGCTCCAACAGGGAAAATAGCACAGTGAGGAAAAGAAATAAGGAAAAAATTAAACTTCAGGAGAAATATAATTGAAAGGAAAACATTGCTGCCTACATTTAGAGTTTCTGACCAGAAGGAACAAATGCAATGAAACAGACAAGCGGGACAGCTGGGCACCGGAGAGACAGCAAAGCCAGCCTTTCGTTAGTGTCTACAGTTTGCCACATAGGGTTAATATTCCACTCGCTTTCACGTGCTTGGTCGGAGGAGAGAGCAAAAGGTTTTAATGTGTGACTCCTCAACCGAGCGTGAGATCGAAGTTTTCCATAACAATCTGTCCTTCTGGTGTGCCTACCCTCATGCGGGTTGCCTCCTCCGCTCGATTTGGGCTTTCCAGTGATGAGGGCAAGATAACTAACAATCTGTTAATAATGGGGAGGAAATGAGGGGAGAATGGGTGTGTGCGTATGTATATGTACGTGTATGTGTACAGAAGAGGGGATAAATGGAGAGGCTGATAAAGAGAGAGAGAGAGAAAGAGTGAGTGAGAGAGAGAGGGAGAAAGAGGGCGTGAATGATGGGGGAGGGGAAACATGGCAGGCTAGGAATGGCGGAGTCCCTCAAGGATCCAGACGATGCCCCGCCCATTTCGGTGGTTGTACTCATTGAAAGAAACGATTTCCAAAAGCTATCGCCTGAATTCATTTAAACGTGGTCTGATTTCAGATGCTGCAGAGTTCTTAAATCTATATATAAGATTATATATCTAGGAAACAAATATTTTCCCTTGTTAGGAAATGACATAAAAAATCAGAATTCACTCAGGGTATTAGCAGTGATGCTTGGGTATGCAGCGCCAGAGAGGCTGGTGAACGCAACTCAAAGGGGGAGAAGCGACGCGCAACGGACAATGAGAGCATGATTATCCCATTAAGGCTCTGACTGCGGGCATCCGATCCCTCGAGTTCAGGGGAGCGGGCGAATGTCTGCCAGTCTATACCCGTGGGCAGTGGGTTGCAGAGACCTGTACTACCACAAGAGAGCGCGCTACTAATCAAACGAGATTTATTTCGACGTCCGGGAATAAATCCTTCCCAAAATAAACTTTGGCTAAGAAAACACTGATCTTAAGATGACTTTGAAAATAGAAAAAATATTCTTCGGTTTTGTGAGATTCGGTAAACGCTTTCGAATACCGTTTGATCTGGCTCCATTCCGAAGCCGGCTTTGGAATGGAGCCGGCGAGGAAAGGAAACTGCTGCGATGACCTGACATTCGAGGGGACCTA
>NC_090725.1:38042216-38052216 GCF_036898095.1 Palaemon carinicauda | reverse complement strand
GTGGTTCTTCGCTTGTCATTTTCAAAATTATATCTATGAAAGCAGAATTCTTTGATTCATTGAAGTTATTTCTCATAATTCTTTCCTGAACTTAATTTTTTTAAAGCTGCAACGCTGTTTTCTTAAAATCCCAAGTACTCCAGAAGAAGTAAAGAATATAAGTTAAACGAGAAATTATTAAAAAAAAAAGTAAAAACTTTCATATTTCTTCCTGCACCATCATTCTCTCTCTCTCTCTCTCTCTCTCTCTTTTTTTTATAGCTGCAACTCTGTTTTCCTAAAATCCCATGCGCTACAAAATTAAAAGTAAAGAATATAAGTTAAACGATAAATTATAAAAAAAAAGTAAAAAGAAAATTATTTGTAGAAGTTATTTCTCATATTTCTTTCTGCGCCGTATTTTTTTTTCTTAAAGCTGCAACGCTGTTTTCCTAAAATCCCAAGTAGTCCACAAGGAGAAGTGAAGTAAAGAATATATGGTAAACGAGAAATTATTAAAAAAAAAAAAATAAAAAAACTCTTTAATTTAAAGAAGCTATTCGTCATATTTATTTCTTCGCCATCATTTTTTTTTTAAAGCTGTAACGCTATTTTCCTAAAATCCCATGTACTCCAAGAGGATAAGTAAAGAATATAAGGTAAACGAGAAATTATTTAAAATTAAAACAAATAAAAATAGATAACGATTTTGAATAAATGAGTAATAGATGAACTATGAAATGAGACTTATGTTAGCCTCATCAATAATCTATTGTCCAAAGGTTGAACTTCTGAAGTTTCACCGATTTAATTTCTTAATATAGTAGATTATTACACACTCGGTCACAGCCAGAATAAAACATCTTAAATAACTATTTAGAATTGAGTTCTACTAAACGAAAGGACAAAACATAAGAATAATCTATTTATTCAATAATATGTGATATATGGTATAGTATAAGAAGGTTCCTTAACTAGGTGAAAGAGTTTGTGTATCGCCATGATCATCGAAGCTGTACTAGTCAGGGACACCCATACTAGATTGGCTTGCTGTAAGTGATCAGACAAAAGCCTCTTACCATCATCAATCCGCAGTGGCGAGCGTGGTGATGATATCAGGCCAACCCCCAGAAATGAATAAAGACATGTCTGAGGTCTTTGTCCGGCAGTGGACTAGAAACGGCTGCATTTATTGTTGTTGTGAGGTTTGATTGCAAAGGATTGGCAGAATCATAGATAATCTCAAGCTGCAATGGTTTCTGACTCTTTTGTAACGTAAGTTTCTCAGTAAGATGAATCTTGAGGAAAACTCAAATACAGTTTCTTGTTGTAAAATGTCATAAAATATATCACACCTGTTTTGATCATAGGAAAAATGCTTTAATAATTCCTATATTTGGGAAAGGGAAATTTATAGGTAAGAAATGCGGCCCTCACTAGCAATAGTTTTGAATACAATATGCGAATAAAACACAAAAGAAAATGATGAATATTATCATATTTTCCATGTTAAAGCATATATTATATGTCGCTGATACACAGCCCCAAGGTATTTCATTTTATGATTCCATAAAGTGTAGCAAATATGTTTTTTTTTTTTTGCTTATATGATATGCGAATAAAAGAAAAGAAAATGATGAATGTTATCATGTTTTCCACGTTGAATTATGTTATATATTATGTTTCATATCATCTAATGTCACTGAAACACAATCTCAAGGTATTTCATTTTACGATTAACTCGAGCACACTATCTTTGCTTCGCTGACCTCTTGCATCTGTTTATATTTCTTCTAATACCTCTGTTAAAGGATCTAGAACTGATTTTGACGTTTGAAAATACTTAAGAATTTTTCCTTTATAATTTTGATGAATTTTTTGCTGTACCTTTTATAAATAGTCGACTGCATTATCTCGGTTCTATTTTTGATTTTTGATTTCCACAATTTCCATGATTTAAAATCCAAATTTTTTCTTCTCGTTTCTTCCCTCCCTTTTTTGGGACATATAATAGCCATTGAGTATAATTACAACGTAACTCAATGTTGAATTCTTATAAGTTCTTAGATTTTTCTAAATTTGCAGTTAAATCGTTTGGCATATGTAGATCAATTCTAAACATCTTAACTGCTGAATTGAGGCATTTATGAGGCACATTCATATCACATTCAATTTCACAAGAATATTTGCAGTTGAGTATTTTAATAATTTTCAAGTACTTTGGTTTTAAGAAATTCTATATTTTCAACCTTATATATGCTTTTATATTTAATGCCATAAAGCTATTTGGTATCTTTAACTGCTCCTTAGTCAAGCAGTTATCTTACAAATTTACGAGATTGCGGTTAAACAGTTCTGAAGCTCAGAAGGTTGTCTTAGAGGTTCATTCTCAACTATTTGCGAGGAATTCCTGACAAAGTTACAAGGAGTTTCAAGGATTTTGGATGTCTCAACGATTTTTTAGTCCATTCGGGGAAACTCCATTTGTTCTATCAGTTAAACGTTTAGAGAGTTTTTATTATCTTGTCAAACAATGTTGAACTCGTTTACTGTGTTACTATTTACTGTGTTACTATTTACTACATCCACTGGAATTCTGTTTCAGTGGTGTTGTATCTTTTCAATTATATTTTGTATCCGTTACCTCTGGACTGTTTAGTGCTAAGCGTGAATAGAATGTTTCAGTCTACATTCCTTATTCCTTCAAGTCGTCGAGTTTGTAGATCAAATAAGTTCTAACGTTCCATCCCCCGTTTATATCCAAATTGTCTTATTGTTGGAACATAGTTTGGTGGCCCTAGTTTGTACTACATCCAGTCTATCCATATCGTTCTGAATACTTGGAACCCAGAGAGAGAGAGAGAGAGAGAGAGAGAGAGAGAGAGAGAGAGAGAGAGAGAGAGAGAAGTATTAATATGGAAAGGAGGAAGGAGATAATTTAATGTGATTTACCTCTCGGATACTTTGCACTGAATTACTTAGCCTTAGAGGTGATGCAAATTTTCATTAATAGTTCGTCTATCCTATTGTAGTGATGACTTGAGAAAACCTTACTTTTTATGATTTACTGGCGACAGTCGGTTTTATGTCAGTTAATTATGTTTTACCCATCAAGCCATATAAACTAGGGAAATATGAGGATATAATTTGACTAAAGGAGGTAAAAAAAAAAGAAAAAATAAGAAAGAAAGAAAAAAAACTTGTGAATCCTTCTTTGGTTGAATAATTTGACTCAAGGGTAACAGTGGTGGGGAACTTGACCAATTTTTGCCTAGTTGCAAACAAGGAAATCTGTTTATCTATTATTGCATCCTATTTTTCTTTTTCTTCTTTTTCTTCTTCTTCTTCTTCTTCTTCTTCTTCTTCTTCCTCTGTTCATATTAGCATTTTTTTTTCAGTCCTCAATTCAACTTTCTATTTCTTTTTTATTGTCCTCTAAGACCTTGCATTCACGGATACAACAGATAGAATCTAACATCTGATGGAGAATAACTTAAGATAGATGGAATAAGGTTAATAACCTTAAGAAATTAAAACTAAAGATACAAACATATATGATGGGAAAAAAATTGTCATAAAGCGCAGTTTTCGAATTAAATTTTTTATCTTTTCATTACGTTCACAATTTAAGACGGCACTTACATAAATGTTTAAAGGTTTAAAGACCGCTCATGAATGGCAAATGCAAGGGATAGTGACATTTTCCTATCAAGCAATACGGCGCCCTAGAGACTGACCATATATCATATGATCAGCGCTCAAGCCCCTCTCCACCTGAGCTAGGACCAGAGAGGCCCAGGTAATGGCTGCTGATGACTCAGCAGGTAGACCTATTGGCTCCCCCAAATCCCTCATCCTTAGTTTACAAGGATGGTAAGGTTACAGACACTAAAGGGACTAACCACTTTGAGTGTGACTCGAACCCTGTCTGGCGATCACCAGGCCCCTTTTAGACTTTACTATGAATGTGAATGTTATCTTTATTGGAAGTTTAAAGCCTATAGAGTTAATAATATTTTCTAGGCTAAGCTTATTTTAGAGGTTCTTGATAAAAGAGGGTGAGTGCACTATATATTGTTTTGACACTTACATTAAAATGTCATTAATTTAGTTAATTTATCATAAGACGTTTTATAATTTTCTTTCTAAATATGTAGTAAACGGGTGTATTTTTAGGTAGTAATCACTTTACCTTTTTAGATTTTAGAAGAATGCCATTGATTCATTATTGTCAATACTAGATTAGCATATTACCTAAGTATATATATTTCGTTTTATCACAAGTAGTACATATATCTCACAGTAGTTGGAAAATAACACCCATACTTCCTGTTTGAAATTTCATTATAAAACAAAAAGTCCCCTATCGTTATTTTGATTCCCCATAAGATATTTAATAGAATGGGTACTCACTATATTGCCTTGTGTATTCCGCTCTTGGTATTGTTAAGCGTTTTTTGTAATGTTGCCTTGTGTCGTAGCTAGATTGCTTTCTGAATCTGTTTCTTGTCTTCAAGCGGTATTTTAAATAACTTTGGTGGTATGGTTTAATTATCTTTAAATGAAAACCATTAAGCAATTTTAACTGATATAGAATAGAAATTGCCAAAAATGGTCTAATTGAGGGGCAAAAGCACTTCTAATTCATTATTATAAAAAGCCCTTCAGTCGTTATACTGTGAAATATTACCACCCGCTCTAAATAGTACATAGAAAAGTCTTATTAATCTATTAGTTAATGGCTGAACTGCAATTGTTCAGTAGCTACTTTCCTCTTGGTAAGGGTAGAGGAGATTCTATCAGCTATGGTAAGCAGCTCATCTAGCAGAAAGACACGCCAAAATCAAACTATTGTTCTCTAGTCTAGGGTAGTGCCATAACCTTTGCACCATGGTCTTCCACTGTCGTGGGTTAGCGTTCTCTTGCTTCAGGGTAAACTCAGGCAGACTATTCTATCTGTTGCCTTATTTCCTTTCCTCACTGGGCTATTTTTCCTTATTGGAGCCCTGCTTTTCCAACTAGGATTGTAGTATAGTTAATAATAATAATAATGATAATAATAATAATAATAATAATAATGAGCATAAGCAAGTAAAGCACAAGCTTGAATATGTTTTGAAAGTGTCATGAAATGCCCCCCCCCCACAAAAAAAAAGCACAATATAGTACACCCGTACAGAGCGAACAGAAACGTAATTGATTACGAGCTTTGAGTCTCAAAATCTCGTTAAGCAAAAATTTCTGGAAAATCTTGAAGAAGTGCTGCCATCTGTACAATGGATTAATATTCCCACTTTGTTTTTAAACGAGATTCTCTTCGCAGCTTAAAATGATAAAAGTCATAGGACATATAAAAAAGATTCTTATCATTCATATAACATTCCATTCTAGAAAAGAGTAAAGGAAACTCTCCACTTCGGAAAATTATGAAGGATTCCTTACTTTGAAAAATAGTAAAGCTGACTGGGATTTGTAAAGTGTCAGGATTTGGAAAGATCCCGAAGGAACGGTATGAATGAATGCATTTCATTTTTATAGATTCTAAAACTCCCATTTCTAAATATGAAATTCTTTTAACCATTTCACATGTAAAAGAATGTGTATTGAGCCCTAATCTATTATTTTAGCCAGGGTAAAGCCCTCCATGATCTTTTCTATATCACAATATACTTGTCTCAGAATTGTATAAGGGGAGTACATTATATATATATATATATATATATATATATATATATATATATATATATATATATATATATATATATATATATATATATATGCATGAACATGTATGCTAGATAATTAGTTAATCAACTCTTTAGAAATTGCTCATACAAGAACTCTACTTCTCTTTGTATTCATTTTTTTTTCTTTTTACAAGGGGACATTAATGTCCACAATACCTATGCTTTTATATGAATATAGAATATCATGAATTTAAGGGATTAAATCTTTGCTGTGGTTTACTGAAAGTGGAAACTTAATTGCCAGCCAGATTCAATTTACATTTAGTTTTGATTCTTTTTATTTTTTACGATAATTACATTTATTTTGGATTATAATCTAGCTTCTATGTTTTTAGTATGTATATATATATACATACATATATATATATATATATATATATATATATATATATATATATATATATATGTATACATTTATATATAAATATATATATGCACACACACATATATATATATATATATATATATAGATATATGTATATATATATATATATATATATACATATATCTATATATATATATATATATATATATATATATATATATATATATATATATATATATGTGTGTGTGTGTGTACATATTCATATGTATACATATATATACATATATATATATATATATATATATATATATATATATATATATATGTATGTATATGTATATATACATACAAGTACATATATATATATATATATATATATATATATATATATATATATAGGTATATTTGTACTTGAATATTAAGTTTCATATGAATACTAAATCAAAGCTGTTTTTTTATACGTGCAGTTCTTTTATTTTACTCTCCCCATTCTCATTTAAATGATATACGGGCAATAGCGGTTCTGAAAAAGCCTTCCTTTCTCGTGTAATCCACATTCAAGTTATGAACTAAGTTTACGCAAAGTATTGCATCAAATATTTCACGACCTCGTTATATATATACACAAAGAGGAATTTATGAACCATGAGTAATGATGGAATAGTAATTGAGAAGCGGAATTACTTTCATGAGTTTTTAAATGAGACGAATTTAGAATTCTTGTGTTTATTTTAGCATATTCTATCATACTCCTCTTCCTTTTGGAATCACACCAGGTGTTATTTGAGTTTTCATTACTATTCATATACGCGAATGAATAAAAAATTGTATATTGAGTATCTAATGGAAAATATTGATTATCATAAATATTTAGATTACTTTTACTTTGATTTAGCTCTTCAGGGATGAATGAAACTACCTAGTATTGCGTATTAATAGAGTAGTCACTGCCTTTTATGAGAAAATTTATTAAAAAAAACAAGTTATTAATAACTTATAAATGTGATATCTTAGATACGCTTTTGCTGGTTAGGATAGTATCATTGTATTTGGTATCCGGAAAAGATCTAATGTCTAGTTTCATAAGACATGTATAATATACAAAGGAAAAATGCAAATGAGGTAAAGTATTGAAGTAATATATGATGTAACGAAAATAATGATACAACGAAATAAGTAGAGCTGAAAATAAAATCACACGAAGCATTATAAGAATAGGTTTCTGATGTGGCGATGAAAACATCTTAAGATGATTTCTAAGTTTTAGGAAGTGTATTTGGTCTTACACATCAAAGAGTTCAAGGAACACCATCTTAGGAGAATCTTAAACGGAAAGTACATTTTCAGGAAATGTCTTTTATACTATATGTTAGTCTCTAATTCTTTTTTTGTATTCATGTTACCAAAAACTGATCAACATCTTTCAATTTCAACTTTGCAGATTCTTTATTTTTTATCATGCAGCCATTAACCTGGTTTATAAGTTTATTTTCCTTGAAATTTGTTTATTCAATCTCTCTCCATTTTCATATTTTTATCATCTGATCTTTGAACTTATTTATAGATATGTTTGTAATTGATATTTGTCTCCAAATTATTAAAAAAAAAAAATCCACCTTTTTCTTATTACAAAAGAATCAATTTGGCTCTACTGAGAATTAAACAAATATCAAACCTAATGCTAAGGCACGAAATATGACTAAATTCAATAGATTTATAGTAAGCAAAGTAAGATAGGGGCATTATAGTTTTAAAATATGGTAGATGATAAAATAAATGAGCAATAGCGTTGAGAAGTAAAGTAAAGAAAGTATAATAAGGACAATATTGTTTCAAATTAAGGAAGGGACGTACGATATGGCAATATGATTTACATGCAAAGACTGATATTGTTTAGTAGTATGATATGAAAAGTGAGATAGTTATAATGCATGGAAAATAAGATGGGGGAAAATAGGGCATAGCAATATTTAAGCGAAAGTAAGATAGGGCAATATCGCACAGAGAAGTTTAAATTTCTGTCACCTATTTCAGTGGAATCATCACCTGTGGAGAAATATTTTTCTATTTCTTACACCTGCTTCAGGGATATTATAGCCTGTGGAAAAATACTTCTCTATTACTTACACGTACTTCAGTGGCATCATAGCCTGTGGAGGAATACTGTTATATTAGTTACACCTACTTCAGTGACATCATAACCTTTGGAGGAGTACTTTTCTTTTACTTACACCCACTTCAGTGGCACCATAACCTGTGGATAGATACTTTTTTATAACTTACACCTACTTCAGTAACATCATATCCTGTGGGGAAACACATATCTATCACTTACACCTACTTCAGTGACATCATAACCTGTGGAGGAATACTTTTCTATTAGTTACACCTACTTCGTTGACATCATAACCTTTGGAGGAGTAATTTTCTATTACTTACACCCACTTCCATGACATCATAACCTGTGTATAAATGCCTATCTATAACTTACACCTGCTTCAGTGACACAATAACCTGGGGAGGAATACTTTTATATTACCTTTACCTACTTCAGTGATATCATAACCTGTGGATAAATACCTATCTATAACTTACACCTGCTTCAATGACACAATAACCTGTGGAGGAATACTTTTATATTACCTTTACCTACTTCAGTGACATCATAAACTTTGGAGGAATAATTCTTATCACTTAAAACTACTTCAATGATATCATAACCTGCGGATTAATACTTTTTCTATTACTGAAACCTAATTCAGTGACATAAAAAAAAAAAATATGCTTCTATTTATCACTTTGTAAATATGAATATTTTTGTAATCACCTTTTCTCCTTTCTATTAGAGTTAATGAAAACTTTTTTTTATGTAACTGAACTTTACAGGTATTTTCTGCGCTGGTTAATGTTTAAAACGTCCTCTTAGAAAGAGATTTCAATCTCATATCCAGTTAGGGAAAAATTATCTGTTTGGACTTACAGCAGTTAAGCAATACTAGCCTACCCTCCCCTACTACTACTCTTGTAGTTTCTTTCCGTATTTCCCTCTTCACTGGGGTATTTTCTCCTGTTGAAGCCATTGGGCTTATATTATCATGCTTTTCTAGTAATAATAATAATAATTATGATAATAATAAAGATCAATAGACCCTTGGTTTTGTTTATCTGACTTCAAAATTCATTTTTTAAGAGATTAGAATTATGAGCATTTTGTAAAATGACACTGATTAATTGTATTATTTTTGTTTTATTCTGTGTATTTTAATTCCCTTCGCATATGAATACTCTTCTGAAGTTACTTGATTCGTGAAATAATTGTTTTCAGGCTGGCTTTATACGATATTTCTTTTTTATTTGGAATAATAAGTAGCAAAATACAGTAATGAAATAAGGAAAGGTTTCTTATGAGAAGTTACGCATTAATGACAACCTAGAGCATCAAACGGTATACTGTACTGTTTCTTTTGTGTAGGGATTTCAAGAGTCGGGACAATGATATGGCGTCTCTATCTGGTTTGCTTTCTTTATTTGCTTTTCTGTTTGTGTATTTCATTGATTTTTTCATTTGTTTAGTTTTTATTTTCTCGATCAAAGTAACGCAGTAAATGATCGGTCTTGTTTTCCAACACTGTTTGATGCAGTCATGGAATATGGATGATATTTCACAAAGAGAGGACTTTATTGAAAAAGTTTCATTGTTTATAAAGATTGTTATGGTACATTTATTTCTGCCCTTCCTGACCCCAAGTTCGAATTCAAAGGTTTTTCGTTAAAAAGTAATGTAGGAGTTACAAGTCCTTTGACCACTATGTTGTACAAACACATACACAGGGTTGTGGTGGCTGATGTGATACGTTCCTGACTGGTAAATGCCTGACTTGGGTTCGAGTCCTTCTGAAACACATTGGTTTTTTTGGTCGCTGCAACCTCACCATCCTTCTGAGCTAAG
>NC_090725.1:38007216-38019716 GCF_036898095.1 Palaemon carinicauda | reverse complement strand
TATATATATATATATATATATATATATATATATATATACATATATAATTTTTCTCTATTCCTTTTGAGCATTAAAGTTCTTCCATATGACAGGCGGTAGCTGTAAGTGAAAATTAGTTAACGCAACAGGCAATGCAACATAGACTGTCACATTTATCCTCTGACTACTAAATCGTAGATGAACAATACTTGCAGTAAAACTTTAACTGCATTAGTCTCTTGGAATTCATGTACAGAAGGCTCTTCTGGGTTGAGTCATTTCCCCAACCTTTACTGTACCATTTAACCCTTATTTTGTATTAACTCCTTTGCTTCCTCAATATCAACGCCCATGGGCTTATTTTCAAAGCGTTTCTCATTAAATACATCCAGTCCTTTAGAGGTCTTCCTTTTATCATAACTCCCAGTAATTTTGGATCGAACACCCTTTTCAGTAAGCTATTGCTGTCCTCCTCATATAGTTACTCAGATCCATCCATTCATATTATTTAATCTCTTTGTTACCCATAATTTCTCATAGTATTTGTTCAAACATTAAAGTATATATTCTAAAAAGTGGTCCATCACAACATATTTAACCGATTTATTTAATTTACATGCATCATTCACACTATTTCCAGAAAGTTGGTTCAACATTCCTTCAAACATTCTCAGAGACTTCGTCTTTTAACAATCTGTTAAACGCATCCTAAGGCTTTTTTCATTTTGCATTCTACGATTATATACATGTTCTAAGTCTTCTACAAGCTAGCGTCTTGCAATTTTCCAATTCAGATCAACAATCTCTACTCTATCTATCTAAATTCCAATTACTCTCACTACATTACTCTCGTTCACATTTGATGTCAACTTTCTCCTTTTATGTATCTTGAGGTATAATGATGTTGAACAGGCATGGAGACACAGTACACCCCTTTTCAGAAAAACTTTCAAACTAAACCCAATTACTCTCCTGTCTACAATCATTAGCATACACTTCACTATCATTAAATTTCTCTTATAATTCATAACAAAATATCTCTACCTTACATTATCAACATACCTCATATTGTTACTCTATTAGTTCTATAATTTTTTCTTTCTAGTTCCCATTATACCACATAATGCTTCTTCTTTTTAATTTAGAATTTCTCTTTAAGCTCTCATAACAAATATATGATCCATTCATCACATTATCCGTCTAATTCTACAATATGCATTCCTCACCAATCCTTCTGTTATTAGTCATAGTTTCTCCAAGAAATTCATACACATATCCTCTAAATTTTCGGTAATCGTTTTGATCATATTTGCCTAAACATAGGAGAACTAATAGGCTTTTCCACTTCTCTAAGGCCTATTCTACAACCAGGTATTCATTCTAAATCCCGTAAACCACTCAGTCATACTATCGCAACTGTACTGTGGTATCTAAATCGTAATGCCATGAATTCTTGGTCTTTTGTTTATTATCCTCCTAATAGAATTTTTCACTTCTCCACGATCCTTTCCACAAATGTTCTCAGCCTTGCACTAACCCTTTTAAGTCTTGCTTCATTCAGCCTCTCTTCTATCAGCTACTTTCAACATATTTTTAAAACTCGCTTCCAAGAACCTCGAATGTATTCTTTTCCAACAAAATTACTCCACAAGAATATTTCTCATAATAGCAACTTGCAAAGACCTAATATTGTAAACGACTCACTTTTCTTAAAGGTTATAAACATCCTTTATAATATCCCTGTTTCTTATTTGAAAGCATTCAGCATGCAAATCAACAGTATATTTTCAAGATTTCTCACTGGTCCCCACGACTGATGGAAGTTTGAATAATACATTCATCATGTCACTTTGATTGTATTTCTGTATCATGCTGCTTTAGTGTTCATTATTATGTGCATTCTAGATACAGGAATTGCCATATGCAATACCCTGTTCATGTTACTTGTATGTCTAATATTTTTTTTTCTTTTTAGTTTCAAGCATCTTCCAAGTTTCGTGTGAATATTTTTTTCCCAATTTCATATCAACATGAATGAATGATGTTATTCAAAGGTCACCTGTTGTGAAATATATATATATATATATATATATATATATATATATATATATATATATATATATATATATATATATATATATATATGTATATATATATGTGTATATATATATTTATATATATATAATTCAAATTAAAAGTTTATTTACCATTTTGAAACTCTTGTAAATTAATTTTGAATCATCCATAGACCTGGCATGGATAGTACTGAGCTCCAAGAACACTGTTATACTACGTTTGGAATTTACTTGTTAGCAAATAAAGTTCCAAGGGTTGATCCTGCTGCTGTATAATCTATCTAATAGACCAATTTTCTTACGTATTATGTAGATTTTGTACCGTAATACAATAAGCGCTACATGTATTGAAAGTGATATTGCATCATATTTAATTGATTGAACATGTTTTGACTTTATTTTAAAGTATTGTAGAGTATATTATAGAGTATTGAATCCTGTATAAATTACCTCAAGGATAGGATATTACTTTTTACTTTATTTCTAAGTATTGTAAAGTAAGTTATAAAGTATTTAATCCTGTATAAATTACCTCAAGGATAGGATATTATTTTTTACTTTATTTCTAAGTATTGTAGAGTAAGTTATAAAGTACCGAATCCTGTATAAATTACCTTAAAGGTGAGATATGTTTATCCTTCTTATTTTGAACTGCATATGAGATTAGAATCTTTTATGATGACTTTCTTTTGTTTTGTTTTTATCATATATTTGTTTACGAGGTCAAGTCAACTCAGTCCAACTCAGAGACGCTGAGAGAGTGTGAGCATCTTCAACTGTGCCATAAGCATTACTCTACGTCGTGGGGCCTACGATGTACTTATAAAGATAGAATATATTGAGTTAATACAACGGAGTATTATTACGTCCAACAAGAATCTGCGACGAGAATGTGGTAATGAAACATCACACTAATAAAGTAATCTTATTCCAGGTGAGAAGCAGCAATAAAGGTTCTTATACTCCATAGATATTAAATCTTACAGTGGCGATGACCAGGAAGGAATTATCCAAGCCTACAGCCAACAAGATGAAGGCAGTGTAAACTACAATCAAGCTTGATGTCAATGCTGGTTCATCAAGAAAGAAGAAAACAGCAATTCAACATAAGTACTCAAGAGATTAGATCCCATATTTTATTTGTGTTTAGATAAAGTAGGGTTGTACAGTAAGGCTTTACTAGTAGGTTGAGGTATTTATGCATGAAGATACATAAAGTGTATAACCCCTTTTTTCTAATTTGTATGAAGCATCAAAAATAGTAAAAAGAAAAAAAAAATAAATAAATAAAACCCAGCCTAAATAAAAAACTAGGTTAAAATGAAATTAGTTTAGGAAGTTGACTTAATAAGGCTCAATAGACTAACCTAATACTGGTAGGACTTCATAACGACCCTTGACACTGGATGTCCTGAGCGATTCAGCATTGCTATTGATCTAAATTCTGTTGCAACCAGATTACATCATTAGCTGGATGATTTTAAGATTGATTTCGAAGCTTTAGGTAGTATTAAATATGCACAGAAGAAGGCATTGCTACTGCATGGTGCAGGTAAAGAAGTTCGGGAAGTGTTTAAGATATTGCAGCAAGCAGATGACAAAATTGAAACTGCAATTGAGGCTCTTACTACAGAATTTGCTCATCAAGTCAACACGTATTTTGAAAGGTATCAATTTACTGCTCAAGCATATTAAAGGTAAAAAATTTAGCTACCTCATCAGAATTTCTAGAGTTGGAAAATATCCTATTAGATCAAGTTATTGCTCATTGTACACATCACGAGCTAAGAAAAAAAATTATGCAGAGCTTTAGAGACACCAAATAGCCAAAAGAACATAAGAGCTTGTTCTACAAGCAATAGAAAGGAAAAAAAAGTAAAGTAGGCTTAAAATTCAAAGAAAATGAGATTCAGAAAAGGAATATGGCAAAGCCTTGTCAAAACAAAGTGCCTAACTATAATGTTTATGAATATCAGAATCACACCTGTACACAGAAGCAAAAGGAAAAACCGAAATGCTTTAGTCGTGGTAAAAATCATCATCTTTTATACGAAGCTAAGAAATGTCTTGCTACTGGATAGGCATGTTTAATTGTACAAAGTTGGACCATTTTATAAATGTTTGTAGATTTCCTAAATAATATACAAAGAATACAAATGCTGCAGTTGATACTATAGGCCAAGTAAAATATGTGGAAAATTTTCATAATCACTATAGGTCGGAAACTGATTTTGCTTTTTGCATAAATTTTGTCAACAAAGATGCAAAGTAACGTATAGAAGAACTGATCATAAATTGTAAATCAATCTAATGCAAGTTAACAGCAGTTGATGTATCAATTATGTCTGAGAAAACACCCCACAAAATAGAAATCTGATGCAGTATCACTTTCAATACATGTAGTGCTTATTGTATTACAGTATACATTTTACATAATGCATAACAGTCTCATCCCCTTTAATTCAACATTATGCAAAACTTTACAAATCTTGTTTCTCAGGTGGCTTACCTCTATTTTTCCTATTGGGAAGTACTCTAACTTCATCCGGAACGGGTGTATTAACAGTTTCTTAATCTGCAGTTGATGTTTGAAAATCTTGGTGAACCTTTGATTAATTTGATCTAACTACTAAAAATTATTTCCTCTCTAATATTTGTATGATCTACTGGATCCATATTTGATTGTTGTAATTGATCAATATGATCTTTTATAATATTTCCGTCAGCTTGAAAATCATAATGCAAATTTCCGATATCTAGCCTTATATCCTGGTAAATATACTGTACATTGTAATCTTCACAATGGCCTTGACGATTAAGTTACAATTCTGTAAATGTACAGAATATTTGGTCATGATTTTTGCAAGAAATGGCTTCAACTTTAGTGCTGCCTTTCAGTGATTATTATAGGACTTTTGTCTTCAAACAAGTGTGACTTGGAACTGAGTTTCTTGGTATTAATATTTGATTTTGAGCAAGTGGATTCTAAAGATATTAATCATACTCCATTGTCCAAATGAATAAGATCTCTGGTAATCCACATGATAAAGAGTTAGCTACATTATATTCATCGTGTACACCATGTGAAATAAGATAGAAACTAACAAAATTTAAAGAAAAAGTGTTAATAGGTCTAAGGAAATGCTATATTGATAGTGAAATTTCTAACAATAGGCGGGTATGTTTAAAAATGTTATTATATAGTGGGCCTTACGTGCACCCACTTTCACCATGACCTTCCAAAGCTCCATTTTTTATAGCTTTTTAAGTATATTTTGATATTAGATATTTCCACTGCAAAAATCAGTGTCTGTGCCGCCTTATAAGTACAACCCCAGTTAACTAAAGGCTCAATTATTCTCGAGAAAAATATAGGTTGCACATATGTTTTGTGCTTATCAAGGTTCAAACTATAAGTATAGTATTTGATATGTATATATCAAATAATAGCTTATAAGTATCCATTGTAGTGATAACCAATATATGCTAGTTTGACCAATCTATATGAACCAGTCCCCCAATCAAAGAGCAAGGATTAAATCACACAAGTGCACATTTTTAAAGAAATATCTAAATTGCTCCCTTGAAAAAAAATATTTATGGGCAATGTATATCAACTCATTATACTTAGATGTTATTTTACTGGAAATAGAATAAATTTACATCTTGTTGATATATGTGCCATGAAAATGTAACATTTTTGACTCAGTATATGAAATGATAAAGGCATGTACTGTGTTTTAGCAAACATAATTTTGCCAGATCTGTGGTGCTCAAATGTCAGCAGGTACAATAATTTTCCCCAGAGCAAAACTAGATATATAATGACAACATTGATTTATTTGAAACATGGACATTTCTCTGCAATCACACTTAGTGATCGATTTATAGCTCATATCCATCGTCAGACTCTTTATCAAAGGATAAACCCTAAACTTCTGGCTCTAGCAAGTCAGCTTCATTTGAATTCTATTGAATCTGATCTGACAGCAGGCTGGACTCTAAGATGTCTACTAGAATGGCTCAATCACGCCGGAGAGGTTCAAGACAGTGTTGCCCATCAAACCACCATAATCCAAGGGTGATAGAATGTTTGTTATGTAATCATCTGCTAGTTTCCTCTGGGCTATTCTGTAGCTCACACGGCTTGTGTTTGGAATTATTGCGTTCTGACAGGGTGGTAACTTCGAAAGGTCAACATTTGAAGAAGAGCTGTTTTTCTCATCTACCCAGACCATTTTCTTCAAGAGACCCTCACTTAGTTCACACTCGACAGCCTTGGGTAATCTCACAACAAACGTGAACTGCTTTATTTCACGAATTAGATCTCGATCAACTGTCCAGCTGTTGCCAAGTCTGCTGAAGTAACTCTGAGGTAGCAGTTTCTTTTCAAATTTCTTCAAAGGTTAAACTTTTCTTTTCTCATTGAATATATGGTTTGCATCCTGGCCTATGAACATGTACAGCCAAAGAAGAGACTTACAGTACTGTTGTGAGGGGTCCTTAGCAATTTCAGATACATTTAAGAGTCTTCGTTTGTCACAGGACCCAAGGTCAAGGTGATCTTGAATTTATGGGGATAGTAGAGCATGATGAGTAACACATCTATATCTAGACTTCGGAAGAAAACTCTGGAGAATTATTCTTGGTGAGCATAGGATATATACAGGACTATCATTGTATCAGTTTCCTTCTGGTTTGACAAGCTGAAGCAGTACTGTTGTTTCTGTATAAATTCCATCTAAAGAATGACATCTCATCCTTAATAACAAGTATTAGATTTTTGTTTCTTATTCATGTTTAGGGATATATGCATGTATCATCCATATCATCAGTCATAGCTAGTCCATTGCAGGACAAAGGCCTCAGACATATATATGCTTCTACATATACATGGGTAGGTTTTGAAAAAAAAGTAATAAAAACGTATATTAATATAAAGAAAGTGTAGATTATTATAGGAAGGCCTAAAAGGAAAAAAACACCTGGCATCTAAAAAGACCCATTAAGCAACCCACTTGGCTAATGGCGCATGCGCTCCAGCCACGAAAACACCTGGGATCTTAGGCCTTTGCAGGTAATTGGTTTTTTTGATGGGTTGTTCAACAAAGATCTGTAAATAAGCTCGTACTCTCACTGTTTCATATATATTGTAAAACTCTCTTACAATAAATTAGTTTTTTTGGAGAAGCAAGTGTAAATTAGTTAGGATTCACTTTATATTTCCATTTTCGTTGTGGTTATTTGTATCTTAGCATCACATTTCTCTGTAAGTTTTACACACACAGATATATATATATATATATATATATATATATATATTATATATACATATATATACATATATATATATATATATATATATATATATATATATATATATATATATGTGTAAATATATATATATATATATATATATATATATATATATATATATATATATATATATATATATATATATATATATATATATATATATATGTGTGTGTGTGTGTGTGTGTGTGTATGTGGAAATATCTGATAGTCTCTTCGCATGAAAATGAAAGAGGAGGCGAATAGCACGTACATTACACCTCTCTCCAACATGTTCCTGGTAGGTTTAACTCTGTCATATGAATCATTAGTGAAAGTGGTTTCCGTGATAAACAATGAACGAGGGAGGATATATGGTGAGGCTATGTATTGGAAACGGATCTGGCTGTAGACCCCTATATCCGTTCTAACAAGAGAGAAAGAGTGTAAGCTCGTATGAAAACTCTGGCCTAGTATTGATCACAAAACTCAATTCTTGTCTCTGTCGTAACCTTTTTCTAGGTGGTTTGGAATTCAGTAAAATTCCAGACAGACTAGAAATCTAACCAAAAGTGTTTTTCTTGAGTTTTGAATGTACTTGGGATTAATATTGAATTTGATGTTTCACACTGTTTTTTGCTCCCCAGACATTGAAGACAAAATGTACTTAATGTTAATTTTTAGTCTTTTTGAACCTGATTCCGATTTCTTTGACAAATAGCCTTCTATATTCTTAACATTTGTACAATTTGGCTGGGGCACCAGCCGCCCGTTGAGATACTACCACGAGAGAGTTATGGGGTCCTTTGACTGGCCAGACAGTACTACATTGGATCCTTCTTTCTGGTTACGGTTCACTTTCCCTTAGCCTAAACATACACCGAATAGTCGGGCCTATTCTTTACAGATTCTCCTCTGTCCTCATACACCTGAAAACACTGTGATTATAAAACAATTCTTCTTTGCCCAAGGGGTTAACTACTGCACTGTAATTGTTCAGTGGCTACTTTCACTTGGCAGGGGTAGAAGAGACTCTTTAGCTATGGTCAGCAGCTCTTCTTGGAGAAGGACACTCACAAATCAAACCATTGTTCTCTAGTCCTGGGTAGTGCCATAACCTCTGTACCATGGTCTTCCACTGTCTTGGGTTAGAGATCTCTTGCTTGAGGGTACACTCGGGCACACTATTCTATCTTATTTCTCTTCCTCTGGTTTTGTTAAAGTTTTAATAGTTTATGTAAGAAATGTTTATTTCAATGTTGTTACTGTTCGTAAGATGTTTTATTTTTCCTTGTTTCCTTTCCTCACTGGGCTATTTTCCATGTTGGAGCCCCTGGGCTTATAGCATTCTGCTTTTCCAACTAGGGTTGTAGCCTAGCAAGTAATAATAATAATAATAATAATAATAATAATAATAATAATCTACAGTTTTATATCTCTTTATATTCTTTTGAAGTGGGAAGAATTCATGTTTTGTTTTTAAGAGTGAAATTAACACAATGAAGAAAAAACCTATGACCTTTACTTTGACCATAATTTTTAATTTTTGTATATTTGAATTTTATCTTATAGTTCTTATTCTGTTTCTCATGTATTTCATATCCCTCTTTTGTTAAAGCAGTTAGAAGAAAATTTTCGAAAGAATAAACAGCGATATATGGCAGTCGATATTTACAACCCAAGACTTTAAAACGCTGTGGGAAGTTTTCTTCGAGGTAGTTACAAAATGATTATGGACATCTATCAGTGGATTTTTGACATCCTTTTTCTGTGATTTTTGTAATGAGACGAAGTTTCACGCAATTGTTTACCAACGCCTTGCTTCAAATGGTATTTTTTTTTCATCTTGTTTATTTGTGGATATTCCTTCTGTCTGCTTCTCAATTATTTTCCTTGAGAGTAACATTATAGTTTGTAAAAGGTTACAAGTACAATCATAGTTGATGAAAAATATCTGAACAGTAAGAAAGCGAAAATAAACATTTGCCTTAAACGAAGACATATACTCATTTATCCATCAAACTTGAATTTCTCTTTGACTGACTGAGATACGACAGTAACTTAATATTGAGACACTGGTGTGACTCATTTATCCATCAAACTTTACTTAATATTGAAATACTGATGCGACTCCTTTATCCATCAAACTTGACTGACTGAGATACGACAGAAACTTAATTTCGAGATACTGATGCGACTCCTTTATCCATCAAACTTGACATAATATTGTGATACTGATGTTACTCATTTATCCATTAAACTTGAATGACTGAGATACAACAGCAACTTAATATTGAAATACTGATGTGACTCAATTATCCATCAAACTTGACTTAATATTTAGACACTGATGTGACTCATTCATCCATCAAACTTGACAGACTGAGATACGACAGTAACTTAATATTGAGATAATGATGTGACTCATTTATCCATCAAACTTGACTGACTGAGATACAACAGCAACTTAATATTGAGATACTGATGTGACTCATTTATCCATAAAACTTGACTGACTGAGATATGACAGTAACTTAATACTGAGATACTGATGTGACTCATTTATCCACCAAACTTGACTGACGGAGATACAACAGCATCTTAATATTGAGATACTGATAGGAATATTATGTCATCATTAGAAATATGAAAACAAGGAGAGGAGTGATTAAGGTATGCAAACTAAAAGAGATGATATGATGCAGATTGAAATAAGAAAAGGGGGGAAGAAATGTTCGTGAAAGATAAAAACAAAGCAAGCAAATGAATAAATACCAATAATAGCTATAGGCCTGGAAGGATCTCGCTAACTTTCGATAAAGGTTTAAAAGTTTAAAGGTTGCTCATGAATGGCAGAGGCAAGGGATAGTGGCACTGTCTAGCAAGCAGGGCAATGCCCTAGAGACTGACCATATATTATATGATCAGCGCCCAAGCCCCCTCTCCACCCAAGCTAGGAACAGGAAGGGCCAGGTAATGGCTGCTGATGACTCAACAGAGAGACATATAGGCACCCCCAAACACCCCAATCTCATCTCACAAAGATGGTAAGTTTGCAGACAATAAGGGACACGAATCCCCGTCTGGCAAACACCAGGCAGACACGTTACCAATCAGGCCAGAACAAGTATTACTGTAGATTTGCCTTTATATTAGATCCTTGGAGAATCTCTAGCTCCAACAAGGTCATTTGAATGTTTTATGAGTATGCAACATTATGGGGGACCATTTACGTGAACGATACATGCACCTGCAAAGGTCATAACTCGGCCCAAATACAAATCTAGTACCATAAAGAACCAGGTTAACTAATAGTCAAACAAATAGGTTAAAATAAAGACTGGAAGTCAAAATAGTTATAAAGACTTAAACGTGACATGCTATAAGCCTACCCCCCTCCACAATTCAACTGCCGGGTCATGCCAGGTGATGTGCCCATATGCATTAGAACATTAGGTGCCAAATGTTAATCAGAGTAACCTGAAAAAATAAATTCTTTAAATTTCTGACCAAAATCTGGATATTATATATATATATATATATATATATATATATATATACATACATATATATATATATATATATATATATATATATATATATATATATATATATATATATATATATATATATATATACACCCACGATTTATATCCTAAAGCATATCATCTTATCAGTGAACATACACCATGTAACATGTTGAAAATAACTCTATCATCTCCTGCAATCCAGCCCCTCTGTTTCCTCTCCCCGTCTTATTGATCAATCGTGTGTCTCACATGGGGGTGAAATGAGGCGTAAGAATGCCACGAATGATGCACTTACCTCAGCGGGACTTGTGGCGTATAATCCCATAAATTCGTTTCTCCAATTTCCCTTCTTGCCTCGAGCAAAAGACTATTTTTGTCTGGATGGAGTCTCGGGATTATGGATTTAGGACTTGCTGTCGAACTCTTTCTTTTTCATGATAATGAAGATAGTAATTTTGTTTATGTATATATATATGTATATATATATATATATATATATATATATATATATATATGTATGTATATATATATATATATATATATATATATATATATATATATATATACTATATATATATATATATATATATATATATATATATATACATACATATATATATATATATATATATATATATATATATATATATATACTGTATATATATTCGAATTTGATAAATCATGAATAAGATACTACACTGAATTGTAGGCACAATTCTCTCTCTCTCTCTCTCTCTCTCTCTCTCTCTCTCTCTCTCTCTCTCTCTCTCTCTCTCTCTCTCTCTTCGTATATATATATATATATATATATATATATATATATATATATATATATATATATATATATATATTATATCACCATCATCCATTGGTAGTCCACTGCATGACAAAGGCCTCAGACATGTCCTTTCATACAAGTCTGTTTATGGTCTTTCTATGTCAGTGTCTACCACCAAATTTTCTTAGCTCATCCCTTCATCGTCATGTTTTCCATCCCATGTTTTTTTTGCAATCTCTAGGGAACCACTCTGTTATTCTTAATATCCATCTATTGTCTGCGATTTTCATTAAGTCCTGCCAATGTCCATTTCTTTTTCTTGCACGTTAGAATATCCTTTACCTTAGCTTGCTCTAGTATCCATGTTGCTGTTTTTTTGCTTCTCAGTGTTATTGCCATCATTATTCTTTCCATAGATTTATAATTATAACTAGCTATGTTCTAATGCTTAGTAAGTTGCCAAATTTCTGATGCTTATGGTAATTATAGCAGAACCATCTGATCAAATACTACTTTTTTTTCCTTCAAATAAAGTGGCATTTTACATTTCAGAATATCATTATCAGAATTAAATTTATGTTTAAGTAATTCTATGTTCCAGAATTTACTTTATATGGGTGAAACCCAAACTGTTGTCTGTTATTGGTAGAATTACTATGAGAGAAAGGACGTTCTTTCATAAGGGATATTTTACCTCAAATCGTACGGTTTAGGTACACTTAAAAATTTGCTGTAAAAAGAAAAAAACGATAAAAATCCTTGAATAAATGTTGCCCGGCTTTTACCAGTTTAAAATGGATAAATTAACGTAATGGAGTGATATTATGGTCACCAACCCATAAAATA
>NC_090725.1:37987216-37997216 GCF_036898095.1 Palaemon carinicauda | reverse complement strand
AGAAGAAAAAAGAAAGCACCAAATGATAAAGAGGTAGATAAGAACAATGAGTTATATATTCAATTAAAAGTCTTCGTCTCTTTTGCTGTACATAGTTTAAGATGCTACTATAGTAATCTCATCTTGATTACATAATATACTACCGTAATAGGAGTACGAAAAAGCCATTGTTGAAAAAAAAAAAAGCATCGCAATTTTTCCTTAATTATCTTCATAGACTTGAGAAAGTAGCTGGGACAGGAAAGGTCCCTTGCCATTCCACCCCTATGGCTACTTTTATTTCTCTCAGGATGGAGACAGAACCTGACCACTTAACCTTCCCACCAAATTGTCACAAACCCCTATATGTCAACAGAATAACCTGATTGTTTTTCTTGTCCTTTCGCTCAAAGGAAATGTTATATTTCAATAGATTTCTTCAGTTATTTTATCCATTTGCCTGGATTCGAACGTGCGCAGTTTTAGATCCCAGGAGGGATATGTGGGTTGGACCTTTAATGAACAATATAACGCCAAGAGACCTTGAGGGCCACGGTGCCTCTATCCTTCATCCTTGGCACCATATATTTACCCAGCTGTGGTGGGCGAAAACGCAGCCGACGACCTATGAATACTGATCTCCTTCTACGGCCTGAGACTTTGGATGATGATGATTCTATTAGATGCTTTCTTTTGGAAAAATCATGTGAGTAAAAGCGTAAGGGTTATACTTTAGTTACTGAAATTGATTACATACTCATATTTATTTATTTATGAGTGATGTACATAACCAAAAAACTATTAGAATCTGAAAGTCTAAATTACCTCAATACCATCTTCCATGTAAATAATTTTGAGCATCTCTTTCACTTTGATAATGAGCAATTTTGTTTCATTATCTCCATTGGGAAAGTTATTTTTTATATCAATATTGTATAGCACTGTATAGAAATCGTCTACAATTTCTATAACGCTTCATTTGACGTAAAAAAACAGAAGAAAAACAACGACGTTATTCTGTTGGCATATAGGAAAAGTAGAAAAGCCAGTATGATGCAAAGCTTACATGATATTTGCTATATAAAAGTTAATCCATTTTGTTACCTTGGTTATTAAAAAGATGAATATGTAAATATTTCATCGTAAATATAAAAGAAAATAATATATGATTAAAGATAACTAACAGAAAGAAGACTTATAAATATAAAAATTTCTAGATGCCAAAACTCTAGTCATGAAACAGACTTAAAAGTTTTCCGGTACATAGAGCGGAAATCTAAAAAAAAATATAGAATCCAAAGAGACGAGTGAATTTGACAACTCAAGAAATATCTACTCGAAAACTTATAGATTGATCTACTTTGTCATTATGATTCGATTCCTTTTGTTAGATAGGCCGCTGAAAAGGCTACATTAAACATACCAAAGATAACTAAAGGGAATACTCAAAGAAGAGAATTTTTTGAGTTGTTTCGTCAAAAAGGCTTTCTAAAAATATACGTCATACACAGCAAACATAGAACGAATCTATAGGGGCACTCAGTAGAGCGCATATTTCCGCTGTGGCAGCTTATTTTTCGACCTTTTCCTCAACCTTGACCTTGACCTTGACCTTGGATCTTAAAATGTAATAATTAGCGTCGATTTTCATACACCCAAATATGGACCAAATTTGAAGTCACTGTGACACCGTCCAAACTTATGGCTGATTAAGTTAATTGGACATTTTGCTTGACCGTGACCTTTATCTTTGACCTTAACCTTCCAAAACTTAATCATTTCTAACTTTTTACATAGCAGTTAATCCCTGCAAGTTTTATTACTCTACACTTAAAATGGTTGCCAGGAGGATGTTCACAAACGAACACACACAAAACTAACAGGGGTTAAAACATAACCTCCTTCCAACTCTGTTAGCGGAGGTAATTATTGACAACAAAATGTGTTCATTCTGTTATTTCATATGGGTTATGGTAGCCTGTCGGTAACGTTTTTGCCTGGTAATCGCCAGATTGGGGTTCGAGTCCTGCTCACACTCGTTAGTACCTTTGGTCACTGCAACGTCACCATACTTTTGAGCTAAGGATGAGGTGTTTGGGGGAGCTGAGTCATCAGCCGCCATTGCCTGGTCCTCCTTGGTCCTATCTTGGGTGGAGAGGGGGCTTTGGCATTGATCATATGTCAATATAGTCAGTCTCTAGGACACTGTCCTGTTTGATAGAGCAATGTCACTGCCCCTTGCCTCTGCCATTCATGAGTGTCCTTTAAACATTTAAATATGAATCCAGGTGCCCATTTAGTATTAATAGCTATAATTAATTATATAGTATACAAGTAAAATCAGGTTTCTTTCGTTGATACATATTTCCAATACAAAATATCCTTTAAAGGTGATAAAAACCCATTATCTTTTCCTCCTATCTTCATATATGATATTCTGTTAGATATATCATTACATTGTCCATGAGATTATCTCGAAGACTGAATGAATACTAGATTAAGCCTCCCAAGCTATCAAGCCTAAATCAATAATTATTTTTTTTCCACATAAACGTCATTAAATTTTATAAGTTGTTGAAGCAATTTGAAAAATAGATATCCTTATAATTATGTATAGTGGTGTTATAGCTAGAGAGATCATCCCTCTGGAAGCGTTGTAAACGTTGCAGAGGCTGTCTGAGGAAAGAACTCCCAGGCTCCATCAATGCATGAGTGAATTTTGGTTTTCAAATGAAAGAATATTTTATGATAAGTTCTCTACAGAAAGCGAGGAACCTTCTAGGCTCCATCAATGCATGTTATTTTTTTTTTTTTTAAATCGTGGTATTTTTTTATGGTCAAATATCTACAGAAAGTGAGGATCCTTCTAGGCTCCCTCAATGCATGTGTAAATTTTTAAAATCAAGGTACTTTCTAGTGTCAAATCTCTACAGAAAGTGAGGATCCTTCTAGGCTCCATCAATGCATGTGTAAAATTTTAAAATCAAGGTACTTTTTTATGTCAAATCTCTACAGAAAGTGAGGATCCTTCTAGGTTTCATTAATGCATGTGTCCTTTTTTTAAAATCAAAGTACTTTTTATGATCAATTCTCTAAAAAAAGCAGGGATCTTTTTAAGCTCCATCAATGCATGTGCCACATTTTAAAATCAAGGTACTTCTAATGATCAATTCTCTGCAGAAAGTGAGGATCCTTTTAGGCTCTGTCAATGCATGTGTCATTTTTTTTTAAAATCAAGATACTTTTAGTGATCAACTCTTACAACAATAGAAAGAATAAGTAAAAAAAAAAACTATAAGACTTACTAGTAAAACATTTAAGTAAATTAGGAAAAATAAATATAATTAAGTAATAATTATGAAAGGTTTAAGAATGATAAAAAAAGTGTACGTAAATACAAGAAAATGTTTCTAAATCATAAGAAATGGAAAGAATCGACCAGCAAAAATACTAGCGAGTCAGTCAAGCACTGTATGCACAGTTATACTGTGCTCCACTGATTGATCAGGAAGTATCTAAATTGACTGCTATTAAGGAACATGCCACATACCACCACTTAGGGGAGTACACGCTATCCTGTACTCAACGCTCAACTCTGTTATGAATGTTCAGGGATAATTTTGATTCAGCTCTAGATTACCATGTAAATGTTCATGTAATTCAGTTAATAAGACTGACAATGCTTTGGCTACATAACCATCACTGAGTATTCTTTGTGCTGGTGTTATAAATCTCTAGAACTTTAAGAAGTGTAATGACAACACGAAAGCGCTTGGTTCACGTTCAGTTTCCTTATTCCTCTCGACTTGCTGTCATTTTAGAACACTATGCGTTCCAGCGTTTATTTCCGCTAATATATGTAGAAACACACACACACACACACACACACACACACATATATATATATATATATATATATATATATATACATATATATATATATATATATATATATATATATATATATATATATACTGTATATATATTTCATATATATATATACATATATATATGTATATATATATATATATATATATATATATATATATAAACTGTATATATATTTCATATATATATGCATATATGTATATATATATGTATATATATACATATATATATATATATATATATATATATATATATATACATACATATATACATATATATACATATATACATACATACATACATATATATATATATATATATATATATATATATATATATGTATATATATATATATATATATATATATATATATATATATATATATATATATATATATATATATATATATCCACTACTATTTTCTATGATATTTTATTACCTCTAGAGATCTGAATGGGAAATGGTAGAGTGGATCTAGATAACGTGGGCTAAATACTTTACTACTTAACTGTGTTGGGTGATTAATCCTACCCCCTAAAAAAATAGAAAAAAAAATTCTCCGAATCTCTGATATTTTTCTTGAATGAAAAATGATCAGGTTCTGTTCAGGTTTAGCTGATTGATATGGATGAAGAAATGACCTGAAATAGGAGATTCTTTTACAGTGTAAAGGTTAATATTCCTCCTTGGATATTTTGTTCACATGGCGAGCCCCGACCCCTTAATCATTTCTAGGAAATCTAGCGAGGATATGGTCCATGTCTGAGTGATCTTCTAATTTTTATGATTATATTTTTGAGATGTTATTTATTTACTCTATTGCAAAGTCTTGATTAACGTCCTGCTGTAATAAAATAGTAATCGGAAATGATAATATGTCTTTATAGAGCCAGATGACCTACCGTCCTTCTGCGATTTCTATATACAGAAGGTCATCAACTCCCAAACATTTGGAGATACAAACACAAATCCGACTGGATATATTGAAGATATGATAAAGAAATACTCTAATAAAACATTATTGCATCATTTACTACAGAAAGCAAAGAGACATTTGTAATAACCTGATATTTATTTCATATGAAACACGACTATTTGTTGATTTTTGCAGCTGGAAATAATAGGCGTGGGATTCAGGTTAGGCCTAACCTTGCCCCCCCCCCCCGCAAAAAAAAGAAAAAAAAATTTACTAACAGTTTCTTGGAACCAATAAAGTTTGTTAAGTTGAGGACCTTATGTATGAAATTTATATACATGTACATGAGGAATGATCGTACTAATCTGGTATTTAATCTAGTAGCAAATGGTTTTCAGTTGAATAGGGTAACATAAGCCTCATTCCGTAGTTTATATATGACTTATGTATTTCATGTTGCTACTGATCTTAATGTTTCATTTTTTTTATTCCCAATGCATTGGTTATTAATTTCTTTATCTCTTTTCTCACTTGGCTTATTTTCATAAAAGAGCCCTTAATCTTGAGGCATTTTGCTTATCCAAAGCTGTTTTTTTATGATAGATGTTTGATTGTATAAAAAATAGCAAACACAAGCATCAGCACATGGAAAGTGCCATAATTGATTGATTGATTGATTGATTTTGGGGTTTCTGGCATCTTGACATCAAAGGTTATTGACTCCAGTATCATTTGTTGTAAATAAATTATAAAAGGATATTCGATTTAAAAGCATAAAAACCAATAGGTCAATATAAAAGTTAAATAGCTTTCAGAAGACCAGCTTCTGAAATAGATCTTAATATACCTTTAGTATTGTAGGACACATTCTGCTCAAGACTCTTGGGAAGGACAAACCTGCCATCCCTACCTCGATCCTCTAACAAATATCTATTTCTTAAATACCCAAGAATGGGGCATTCGGTATGAAGTAGGACACCAAAACAGAAGTTGACTGGAATGGAAAATTCCAGAACAACCCTGGCTTGATTCGTGGCAATTTGACAATTTATGTAAGAAATAAATTACTCAGCCCGGGATGGATATTCTAGATTGGACTTGAATTACAATCCAAACAGTAAACATATCATGGTTCACCACAGCCTAAGACATTCAAGTAAGATGGTGGCTTTAGGAATTAGAAATACGACTGTATTATCACATACTCATTGGAAATTGATAAAAAAATTGGGTTATAATATGCATCATAACTGTGATATATATAAAAGAAATAATCGGAAATACGGGTCACTGCTACAATCAGTCATACTGTTTACTCCTGGACAGTATCCCAGCCCTCAAAACACAGACTGTAATGGCAGGGTTGTGGTGGCCGATGTGGTAACGTTCCTGATTGGTGAACGCCAGACTGGGGTTCAAGTCCCACCAAACTCGTTAGTTTCTTTGGTCGCTGCAACCTCACCATCATTGTGAGCTGAGGAGGGGGTTGGTTTGGGGGTAGCCTAAAGGTCTATTTGATAAGTCATCAGCAGCTATTGTCAGGCCCTCCTTGGTCCTAGCTTGGATGGAGAGGGGACTTGGGCGCTGATCATGTGTATATATGGTAAATTTCTAGGGCATTGTTCTGCTTGAAAGGGCAATGTCACTGTCCGTTGACTCTGCCATTCATGAACGACCTTTCAACGACTAGATTTGGCTTTTAATCGTTGCTTCATGCTAGTTTCTTATCCTCTTGGTCAAATTTACAATTTTAGTCGTTTCCAAAACTAATATCCTACTTTTTGGTCAAAATTTTGGGTTAAACATTAATTCACTTCTCGTGGAAAAGAATTTGGAGCCCAAATTTCATACAGCCTATGTGACATTAAGACATCTGTTTTGAAAAATTACGAAGCAACTAAAATGCTCCTTTGGTGGGTTTTGATTAGGGGGCAACAACTTCTTGAACACCCTTCATAAATACACCGTTTAACAAATACTTGTACTCTTGTAAATTTACCTTATATTGTTGACAAGTAATTTGTATTTAATATTTTCTTCAATTTCAATAGTTTCCCTACATTTTTGATGTTATTTTGTTGGAAAGGAGGGAAAGTTTACAATACCTTTTATAGAAACTTAGAACAGATTTCAATGAGTAAGTCATGTTATAACTTGGGAATAGAAATGAAGTTTTAATATGAAATAGGTTGGTGAGTTAGTGTGCAAGGCATTTACATTACTTACATATCTGTGCTCAGTCTCTCTTATTGTCTTTGGACACAGGCATAGTTGTTATCTCTGATAGCCTATCATTATTATTGAAAATATTTTTATTCCATTATGCCTTGTCAGCAGATATATCTTCTCCTTTTCTCTATCTTACTTAATGCCGTCGCTTATTGAAGGGTAGAATATATTTGAAATTACATTTTACTCTTTGATTATATAATTAAACTCAACTCTAATCTGATGGTGGTTACATCTCGCATAATGTTAATGATTAAAACTTTTTAATCGTGGTTTTATCTAATTGCCTCAAAATATCTTATGGTATTGAAAACGTTATAGCAATGTTATATCTAAAGTAACTACGCTTCTTATCGTACTGAGAAATTAATATGATATATAAGGAACCTTTTCTTACTCTCTGTGAATATCTTTGCTATTCTGAACTTTTATGAAGATGTGGATATAAATTCAGAGAACCTCTTCAAAGGTCTGGTTAATTTAAAAAAAAAATCTAATTCTTGAATATTTTACTCTTATAAAACACTCTGGCAATTCAGTTAGTAAATGCACGAGCTAGAATGTCATTAACTTTTGGAACACATTTTATGCCTAAATGAAGATTTAACCTTTCAGAATATCAACTGAAACTCTCAGCTTTCATACCTATAGTTAGATGGAATAGTAATTAACCTTTTTAGGATGATATTAACTGAAATTCTCAGTTTTGATACCTACAGTTTATTAGAATACTCGGCCAAATTTTATGTTTAGTAATTACTAATCACTAGTCTGGTTGGTGGAAAAATAATAGATACTGATATTTAATGATAAACTGTAATCATTGTTCAGCATTTCCAGCTAAATATTTAAGCTCATGAAGGGAACTGTAAACAGGAAATTCTGTTTTAAAATATTTCTTCATAAATGTTAATGACTTTAGCTTTAAAGGTCAATTATTTTTGATATTCATAGCTCTATAACATTGATTCAAATGATGAATATAATATTATATAGGTATGAGTACTCTACTATGTGTATTGTCTGAGGATATAGTGTCATTGTTTATAAAACATAGGGATTTAGATGTTCATTCAACATTTGCAAGGACTGACAAACAACGTTAAAGGTCAAACACTGTGGATTATGACCACCAAAACCAAATGAGACGAATGTTATCGCTTCTGACGTCAATCAATCATTAAACAATAATAAAGAAAAAAAAAATTGGGACTTGAAACTATTCACCATAAAATACTTCTACCAATTATAAGCGTAATAGCTATCAAAGTTATATACATTTTAATGGACCTGCTTTAATTAATTAAAAGAAATTTCTTCCAATACGAGTAATATATATTTTGATAGAATTTCTTAAGACATTCCTCGTAATGAAAGTGATTTATATAGATTTGAAATGACTGTAAAATATCTTATGGATGTAATACATTTACAACCAATTTTTCTCTGTGGATCCTATTCAAATGTAACGCCTTCCTGGTGAATTTATTTAATAATCTAATAAATTACTGACACTAAACTTAGATACAGTAATTACATGGACGATATCTAATTCATAAAAAATATAAATTATTTGACACACACTCATATATATATATATATATATATATATATATATATATATATATATATATATATATATATATATATATATATATATATATATATATATATGTGTATATATAAATATATGCATATGCATATATATATGTATATATACATATATATATAAATAAATAAATATATATATATGTATATATATATATATATATATATATATATATATATATATATATATAAATTCAAACAGTACAAAACATGTGATAGCAAGCTTTAATTGGTTTCTATTAATGATAATAATAGTAATAATAATAACAACAACAACAATAATAATAATAATAATAATAATAATAATAATAATAATAATAATACTATTAAAAATAATAATAATAATAATAATAATAATAATAATAATAATAATAATAATAATAATAATAATAATACTATTAAAAATAATAATAATAATGAAAATAATAATAATAATAATACTACTACTACTACTACTACTAATAATATATATATATATATATATATATATATATATATATATATATATATATATATATATATATATATATTATGGTAATTGAACATCAAACATCGTCGCATCCGAATTATTTAAGTATATTAAAAGTAGAATGATAAAAAAGTTTAAAATAAATAAAGTAGGATTCAACTTTTTTCAAAAAGTATTCACGAGTCGATATATTTTTCATTTAAAAAAAATATTTATGTAAATAGTAAAAATTGCAAATGTAAATGCAGTGCATGTAAAATAAAACTAAAAGTTATTCATATAAATATACAATGATTTATACATGCTATAAATTGTAAGGTTTGTTGTATGTATTAAATTGTAAGAATATAAATGTGTATTTCATAAAAATAAAAAAAGTACTAAAAACACATGTACACCGATGAAATAGTACACATACTGTTTTATTAATACCATTGCCATTGTCTAGTGATTTCATGTGATTATTGATACACCCTTTTCAGTAATAACACATAATATCTGAAATGTTCGGTGATCATATGTAATCACTAACAGTTAGAGTTACAGTGATTACATGTATTCACTGAAAATTTTAAACATTTCACGAAATTATTAATTATATGTCTTCACTGTAACACTCATACATACACATACACGCACACACACACACACACATATATATATATATATATATATATGTATATATATATATATATATATATATATATATATATATATATATATATATATATATATATATATATATATACTGTATATGTATATATGGGTGTTTGTATGTCTGTGTGTGTGTAGAAATCACGATAACTTACACGTGATAAGCATAATAAATATATTATAGCCACGAAAGGGTATAATACTAATAAATATATATATCTATATATATATGTATATATATATAAATTATATATATA
>NC_090725.1:37977216-37982216 GCF_036898095.1 Palaemon carinicauda | reverse complement strand
ATATATATATATATATATATATATATATATATACATATATATATATATATATATATATATATTATATATATATATATATATATATATATATATATATATATATGTATATATATATATATATATATATATATATATATATATATATATATATATATATATATATATATATTGAAACTGTCAGGCAGTTGGGACTGAGATGCAGAGAGTATGTTCGAGAGTCTCTTTGAGACGTATATTTATAGTTACTGACTTGGATAAGGGACGATACCAAATATTCCTTGGACAACTTTCCCTAGAAACTTGTCCCTCTTCGTAACAATGAGAGATTTTAGATAAAATAACGCTCATGTAACTGTTATGACAGTCCCTGGACTATTATTGACCAATTTAAACAATAATTGTTCTGATACACAAAGTTACAAACCAAAGTTATAAGTTCTTGCAAAATATATTAAAAGAAAATGTAGAACTCGTTGATACTTATAAGCTAGAGGCTTATACAGAGGACTTGACATACGGGATAAAAAGGCAATGTAAAATTCCTAGTAAACGTCAACTCTTTAAATCAGGAATGATCGATGTAATTTACTTTAGGGTACCACTCATAGTTTTCTACGTTACATTAGCTGCAAAACTGATAAAGTCTACAGTGGTTACACTTCCATTTAGGTAGGAAATAACTCCTTCGTCACTATAACATGAAGTCGATGGGAGTTACAGTCATATTTATGTAGGAAAACATTCTGACGTCACTCACACTGCGTGAAGAGGCGGGGCTGCAAATACATGTTAACTTCTCTATATCTTGATAAAAAAAAAGGTTAAAAGCAAACGCAAACATAAGAACGATTAGAAAAAAAAAAACTGTTCTCAATGTCTCTACAAATAGAATAAAATAAAACTAGTAATTCTAAAGTTCCACCTTCCACAAGTAATACTTTATATCAAAACAGATCCCAAAATTGACAGGGTGGCAGGAACCAGAAACTTTGATGATGTTTTGTAGGCGGCTCATTGATGGTACCAGAAGGATTATGAGCGAGGACAGGTATCGCTAATCTCCACGAAAGAACATCTGCAACTGGTGATGAAGGAAGTTTGTAAGATTGTGGAATCATCACTAAATTTCCAATTTCTCTCTTAAAAAATAAACTATGACACCTGTTAGTATTAACTATCACATTTTATTTGTATGCAAGTGTACCCGATCCGTCAAATATGACGTCCTAATATTTAGTTAGATATGCACACACACACTCACACAAACACACACTTATAAAAACTCTTCCGACTCTCTTCCCCTTTCCTAACTACTACTGTCTGGTTTAGCAATTGGTGGGAGAATCTGATTTCTGTGTGTACATCTCTGGGTAACCCCTTTCACCAGGGTTTGACTACTCCCGTACCCCATGACCGATAGGACAGATATATGTATATATATATATATATATATATATATATATATATATATATATATATATATATATATATATATATATATACACACACACACACACACACACACACACACACACACACACATATATATATATATATATATATATATATATATATATATATATATATATATATATATATATATATATATATATATATATATATATAGCCAAAACTTGCTCTTTGTTTTATAGGGGATTTTTTTTCTATCTGTAATATATCAGACTCATTATGTATCAATGACACTGGCAGTCGTGATGGGAGTTTTGTATATAGAATTGGTGAATCAATCACTTATTCCTTACTGAATCTGGATGAACTTCTAAAAAGCCTGTAAAAGATTATAGGAATAATTGATTTGAATTTTCTGTTTTCAGAGACCTGAGCCATAAATGATTGGTTTAAATAGCTATGTCCAGTGTTACATGTATAAAAAAAATATGTATTTTATGTTATAATACCTGTGAAAAAGGTACATTTTTGCATTATGAATGATAATTATAAGATTAAAACATTTTAATGAATTCTAGATGAAAAGTATCGTTGTATGGTAGACTCTAAAAAATATTTCGAAGCCGTCGGACGTACGTATTGCGTGAGAATCCCTTAAAAACTTCACGACTCTTATAGAAAACGTGTGACGCATATAAGAGAGAGTTGCACTAGCTTTCACGGGAGACTTATCTGAATTTTCTCCAAGTTAACATTGCTCGCGTGGAGACATTCCAGAGCCATCAGCTGTGATATTTCTAAATTAATTCCATTAATGCTGTTAGCCATCTACACATATACAGGTGAGAAGATTTGTGGGCCATAGTCTGAAATAGTACTATTCTGCCATAACAAAGACCATCTCAACTCTTCGACGCAACACTTCCCACTTCTTACAGCTGCATTCAAGAGTCATTAGTAACACGTGCATTGTATTTACATTATATTAATTTTTTTCCGTCTAACTGTTTCTAGTCGTCGTCAAATCTAAGATAAGATAGGTAGTTTGGTTTCTCTCTTCACCTAGATAGCAAAAAGAAAGAAAGAAAAAAAAGTCTACTTACTATCAATTTTTGCATAAATGAGACCAAGAACCATGAGAATAGACATAAAGCATTCTGATTGATTCATAAATTTTTGTACCTATACCCTGGAATAGAATATGATAGACTAACGTCCTGTTATTCCCTAGTCCTTTCCCTTTCAATGACACAGATTTTTTTTTTCTAGGAAAGTATTTAGGTCTTCTTTACTATCTTTCTCATTTCATGATTACAAAACTTTGATCGTCTTCAATGTTTTTTCCTACTTTTCCTATAATCTTTTTAATTAATATTCTTTTTGGTCATTAATTCCGTCACGGCATATTATTACGCAGTATTTATATTTTCAATTTATCTCATGGATGCATATTTTGTGAAATTGAAGACTTCTCTTACTATGACGAATAATATTAATGCATTTAAAGGCTAAGATTCACTCCCGGACTACGGATAGATGTTTTCAAAATACCGTTTTCTGTAGATTGCAATGCGTTTTAGGAATAAGTCTATGGGAAATACATTCCACATTTAACGTCTGATCTTAGTGCTAGGAATAGAAATATTCATAAATCAAGAGAACGTTCTAAGTATCACAAGATAAACTATTACTCAAAAGCCAATATTCACCAATTTCCCTCAATACCATATTCTATCCAGCTCAATTCATTAGAATTTTATGAAGTAGATATCGAATTATCTGCTATGAAACACATTATGACTCTCTTAATCTTAATTTATATAATGATTTTATGACATTAATGCTATATGTTCTAAAGGTTTAAAGGTTTAAAGGTGACTCATGAATAGCAGAGAAAAGGGATAGTGACATTGCCCTATGGAGCAGGACAATGTCCTAGAGACTGACCATGTATACATATGGTCAGCGCCCAAGCCCCTCTCCACCCAAACTACGACCAAGGAGGGCCAGGCAATGACTGCTGATAACTCAGCAGATAGGCCTATAGGCTCCTCCAAACCACCCCCCATCCTAAGTTCACAAGGATGGGGAGGTTGCAGTGACCAAACAAACTAACGAGTTTGAGCGGGACTCGAACCTCAGTCTGGCGTTTACCATATCGGCCACCACAACCCTGATTATTATAAGAATTTTACGATCTACTTATCTATCCTATAGAGTACAATGTCTAAGTTTGTAAACATCAATTTCAAATTTCTTTTTAGGGTGGATTAATAATTAGAGAAACACTACGTTTTTAATTTTGTACATCAGATTTTGATGGTGTATGATAACCGCGCCGAATAGGGGCCTTCCATTTCTAATTTCTTTTAAAGTAAAAGAATCAGACTATGCAATTATGATTCATGGTATACTATTACAGTATACTCAAGACGCTAAACTAGCTTGACAGATATTTAGATTTTTTAACCGATGTAGTTATGGACAAAGGTTTCCTAAGTTAGATAATCTACATTACATCATCATCATCATCTCCTCCTACGACTATTGACCGAAAGGGCCTCGGTTAGATTTTGCCAGTCGTCTCTATCTTCAGCTTTTAAATCAACATTCTCATCCATCATCTCCTACTTCACGTTTCATAGTTCTCAGCCATGTAGGCGTGTGTCTTCCAATTCTCCTAGTGCCTTGTGGAGCCCCGTTGAAAATTTGGTGAGCCAATCTCTCTTAGTGAGTTCGAAAAGCATGCCCAAACCATCTCCATCTACCTCTCACCATGATCTTATTCACATATGGCACTCGGATAATCTCTCTTATAGCTTAATTTCTCACCCTGTCCTGTTATTTACCTACCAATATTCTTCTGTGGGGTTTGTTCTCAAATCTACAAAATCTGTTAGATATTGTTTCATTGTTATATAAAAACTCATGTCCTTACAGTAACACAATTCTCACTAAACTGTATATAGCCTGATTTTTAATGTAATTTCAAGCGATTTTGATTTCCAAATTTTACTTAACCTAGCCATCGTCTGATTTGTTTTTTTTCACTCACTCTCTCTCTCTCTCTCTCTCTCTCTCTCTCTCTCTCTCTCTCTCTCTCTCTCTCTCTCTCTCTCTCTCTATATATATATATATATATATATATATATGTAGATTTATATTATATCTAAACAATTTTAACAACCAAGTCAGCTCTGTCAAGAATGTAAAAATCGGAATCCATGTTCAACTAATATAAAGATCTGACCATAATGATTGAATTTTAAGCAACATCTGTTCAAAGAAGCTAGCAGTCAAGAGAACACAGAGAGAAAAGTTATTCAAACACAAATGAAAAATGGCCAAAGATAGAAGATTTTATAACTCTGTGTGGATGGTAGATTCACATTTCATGAATAAAAATAAATAAAAAAATAAATCTTCTTAAGTATAAATTCAGAATTAACCAAATCACTAAAAAGTTTACTTGTAGGGGTATTAATAACTTACACTTCGTCTCTTAGAAAAATATGCGATGACTAATTCACATATATGCTACAGCCATATGATAGACAATGATAGATTTAATCATATTTTGATGTATGTAG
>NC_090725.1:37957216-37974716 GCF_036898095.1 Palaemon carinicauda | reverse complement strand
AAAACAGAAAAGTGACGAGGTAAATTGTGACATACGTTGCCTGCTTGCCAAAAATAACCCTGATATTGAGACAATGGTTTACAAGAAGCAACTTCAACCTTCTCACAAACATAATTCTAAAGTAGAAGAGCAAACAAATGTATTTCTAGATGTTACTAACTAATCTCTATGGCTATGTGATTAGTTGTTACTAACCAATTTCTATGGCTATGTGATTAGTTGTTACTAACCAATCTCTATGTCTATGCGATTAGTTGTTACTAGACATTCTCTATGGCTATGTGATTAGTTGTTACGAACCGTTCTCTATCTACTTTACTATGTAGATATATGTTTATGAGTATAATTGTAAACATTTAAAATGAAGTAGTAAATATTCACAGTGATTGGACTAATTTCTCCCCCCCCCCCATAAACATGAAAGGGAAAATCTAGATGGCTGATCTGGGTGCATTGGGAGATAACAGAAAAATAGTTTGGGAACCACTGATCTTTGAGAGACTGCTGGAGAAGCAAGGTGGCGGGATCTCATTAACCCAAGGACCAACCATCCTAAAACTTACCTAACCATATTATAGTCCTTTATATTTATATAATTGATGAAATAAAATTGCGATTTCTAACCTGATCTGTCTCCCATTTGCCCTTTTCCAAAAATTCTGTCTTCTCCTCTTACAATAATGTTGAGTGGATCCAATGTTGTGACATCCTACATGTGATCCTGAAACGAAAGAATGTTCTTCAGATTTCTTAGCGTAATAGCTATTTAAGACTGAAAAAAAAGAAGGAATATTATCATAGGAGGAATTCGAGATGGTACAAAAGCTTGGATTTGGAATTAAAGAGAGTATTATGAAATAATGTTCATGGATATATATGTTGATGTTTGAATTGTACCAGCAGAATTCGAGAAGTTGCAAAGCTTTGTATGTTGAAATAGAATAAATGACCAAGTACAAAATCGTCAGAAATATAAAATTGACTAGGGTTCTAAAATGAGTAGTCTTTATATTGTTATTTTTTTTTCTTCGTAGATATAATGACATCGAACTGATTATCAATAGTGCTGATTGTCTTGTATTAGAAAATACTTGAATATCATGGCAGCAAGGAGTTGGTTTTGCGGCTACAAAGACTTTTCATTAGAAACAACATTCGTGGTAATATCTTCGTATTTAAAGCTCAAAGTGAAAAGTGTTACTCATTGTGTTGGGTAGTGCCATAGCCTCTGTACTATGGCCTTCCACTGTCTTGAGTGTACTCTTGGCCATGCTGTTCTATCATATTTTTCTTCACCTTGTGTTTTTAAATTTTTATAGTTTGTACACTTAGATTCAAAAGTCCGCCGACACTCAAGGGGAATCGTTCGTCAGAGGTCTCTAGTGTTACCATGACAAAACAAAGAAAGAGTTGGTCTTCTTACTACCTTCAAGGAAATGGGTGGAGACTTGTCCAACCTCAGCGAACGCTTAAAAATATTACAAATCGAGTTGCCATATTTCATTCTGTGGTATCATTTGTCCCTCGAGTATTCACTACAAATACATACTCCTCCCCCGGGCAGTCCGACACTGAAGAATTTGAGGAAACAAGGAAGGCATTTGTATTTTAGAGATTGTGGAAAGAGGTTAAGAAATTCTTGATACAACTTGTAAAATATTGTATCATTGCCTCAATCTAATTTGATAACCATTAATGTTCCATAAAATATTGCTAACCTAATTCATAATTAGTTCATTTGTAGTAGCTAGTAGCAACCGAATAAATAGCCTTTGTTGTTCTAAGGTTGATTAGTAACCAAAGTTAACTATTAACTTTGCATAATAGATAATCTGTGATGGAAACAGTAAATACTGATGACTGCATAGCACTTTGAATACAATCAGAATTTAGTTTATTGAATCGAAAAGGAATTGTATTGCGGTAAATGAAACCACTATTACATTCTAGCAAAACCTTTTAGAAATTTGCTTTATTGATAAATCATATATAAATGTCTCTTGTCCTCAGAACAACATAATTTTCCAAGATTTTGTAATGAAAGTAAGAAATACTAATTTTCCCGTAATATATTCTCTAATTTTCCAAAAAAAAAAATATAAGCGCGGGGGGCATGAGCACAAAATGATTTCCTACACTAATACCTTGGCTGTAAGTTATCAGTGATTATGTAATTACTAGTAGCTTTATCTTAAGAAAATTATGTAGATTGATTACGCTGACTTCTAATAATCGTGATTCAAATAGGCGTAAGTCTCCATGATCAAGTTCCTATTTGTGTTCCTTTCATTCATTCTTTATTCATTCGTTTATATAACATCCTCGCCATTTTTAAGAAAAATTGCCTTTTTCGCTGGTATTCATCTAAGGCCGTCAATTCTAGTTCCTAGTTTCTCACTATCCTTCCAGAAAAGAAATTTCTCCTGAGCGGCAACAAGAAACACCTGCACTTGACCATTCCAACCTGGAACCTTTCGAAATTTGTGTGAAGCCAAAACGAGATATTCCTTAGCTGGATTAGAAAATAAGGCATTTTGAGCACTATTTCACTCGCATTTTTTATACAATTTCAATCATATTCCTTTATGATTATCCCAGTTAACGAAAATATCTTGGTTGATTTTAAAGCAAACGGGCAAATTATCCTACAGAGTACTTTCGTAATTAGCATATTAATTGGAAAACTTGTGGTATGTGGAGGACTACAGAACATAATGATCTATTGTAACTAAGTAGTATAACTTCGAGCCGGACAAATGTTGGTATAAGGATTCTTTCTAACGAATCCTTCAAACACTCATAAGACAACGACTCTCTAATTAAAGTTATTATTGTTCCAAAATCTACCATTAAGTGGATGAGCATTTAAGTCTAACAAAATAATTCCGTTATCACTACTCGATGATAACTATCTCCAATTTTGCCATAGGGCCTCAGTAATTATCAATCAAATTGAAGCTCTTGTAATAAAGATTGAATTAGCAACAGCAAAGATTTTACTGTATATATTTAAAATTTTAGTTTAAATGTCAATGCCAACCGTTCTTAGCCACAAATACGGGCGGAAAAGGAAAAGTAAAAACATTATGAATAAAGGGCAAGAGGGTTGCGAACTAAAGACTGAGATGGCACATCCCCTTGAATCTGAATGACTTGGGAAATATTTTTCAGTAAAGTATCCTTATGTATTCCAAAATGTTCCTATCTATGAATATCTAAAGGCCTATGAAACTCTTTAGCAATCAATTTAGCATTAAAAAATTAAGTTTTTGGAAGCAAAATACAATAATTTTTATTGGAAACATTGCAATATCAAGCGAAAATTTCTCCTGATATGCATGAATGTCTAGAAATCAATTTATATGGTGACCAATTACTACATTCACTACTGTAATCTCTCTCTCTCTCTCTCTCTCTCTCTCTCTCTCTCTCTCTCTCTCTATGAATGTCCTCAAGGAGTCAAGGCTCGTATAACTCATTTATGGCGTTTTTATGAATACTTTACAGCATCGAGCCATAAATGAAACTGGAACAAGACTAATGTCGGATCTCCGAACAATATAATGTAGCTGTTAACGGAAGGAATTGTTAAGTTATGCCACTCCATTAATTTCTACATGCTTATACAGATTCTAGATATATATATATATATATATATATATATATATATATATATATATATATATATATATATATATATATATATATATATATATATATATAGTGTGTGCGTCTGTGTGTGTGTTTTGTGTATTTGTATTGGATAGTTGAGATGCCAAATGATACCACAGCATAAAATATGGCAACAAGATTTGTAATATTTTCCAGCGTTCGCTGAGCTTGGACAAGGCTCCGCCTATCTCCTAAGAAGTAGTAAGAAATGCAACTCTTTATTTGTTTTGTCATGGTAACACTAGAGACCTCTGACGAGCGATTCTCCCCGAGTGTCGGCGGACTTTTGAATCTAAGTGTACATGAAAGGTCTAATTTATTGTTGCTACTGTTCTTAGTATATTCTATTTTGATCGTTTATTACTTTTCTTGGATTTTTCTTTATTTCCTTGATTCCTTTCCTCATAGGGCTATTCCTCCCTGTTGGAGTCGTTGGGCTTATAGTATCCTGCTTTTCCAACTAGGGTTATAGCTTAGCTTATAATAATAATAATAATAATAATAATAATAATAATAATAATAGTAATAATAATTTATAGATATATGCTTGTTCGTATAAGAGAAGGTCCTACAGTTTACTGAAGACTTTCTCATAAAATGAGACCAAATAAATATTTCAAATGTATTTTGAGATTTATATTGTGGTATTTGTCAGTGAAATTAACTTTTCTATACGGAGTGAAAGTCATCCTGTATTATTGACCAAATAATAGTATTGCACCATATGTGTTATGTTTGTTTACGAAGTTCGTGTTTATTGAAATAGATAGGGACTTTTAGTTTTAATGTTTTGGAGTGGAGCTGCGATATTCATTAATTTAGGTGATTTATCTTTATTTTGACAGTATAAAATTTTCGTTACAAGATAAGAGCGTATTTTATAGCATAAACATTTTGCACAAACAGACAGTTTAAGGTCAAAAGTAAATATAAGGTGGATAAATGTGATTGTATATAAGTGTAGCTAGAAACTAAAGTTAAGGAAACGAAGGTGTTTAAATCTAGCCTAGTAACCCCAAAGATCCACAACCATGTCATTATTATTTATAAGTGTAATGTATAGCCTACATTATTCCAAGAAATAACTAATATTGGAGAGAGAGAGAGAGAGAGAGAGAGAGAGAGAGAGAGAGAGAGAGAGAGAGAGAGAGAGAGAGAGAGAGAGAGATTACGTGCTTTATAAAAAAATTCTTTAGACATATGTGCGTCTTGGATGTGCGTCTTGGATGTCCATAATTGAAATAAATTCTGTCATGTTGTATCATTAAAACAGTGTGCGTGAAAATGTCTTCTGTCCCAGCTCCTGACTTTTTCATTCTCTAATTTGTTCAGCTCCCTCCTATATAGGCCCCTGATTGATTCTATTTTCTTTTAGACTTCTAAACCAGTAACAGACAATCCACTTCTGGCATTATGTCATTAGGTGTCGGTACACGTTAATTTATGACTTTAAAAACATCTTATTTGACGTTTAATAATACCCAGATCACATCTACTGTGCACACGGATGCCATGCAGAGAGTATGTTGTGGCCAAACATAAGTTCGGGCATGGACAAACAACACTTCTTGTGAGGATTTAGCACGGATGGCTCCAGTTGCTCTATCTGGAGTCATACGCACATAGGTGTGGTCGGTGTATAAGCATGGGTTCTGCTGATACAGTTCAAGTAGCATCTGTGCCGCTCATCTATCCTAATAGTAGTTTTCTTCCATAACAGAATCACGGCTAGCCATGTTTACAAGGAAGGTGAAACCTAATAATCTAAAAGCTAAAGTTCTTCTGGTGAACAAGTATAACTCCGTCCATCGTGTCCCTACGGAGTGTCCCTGAAGCCGACTCTATGAACACGGGCATTATGCGACGCACCCCGTAATATTCGTTATTGACTTTATCGGCGCTTCTTTCTGCTTCTCAATGTTAATCGTTAGTAATTTGTGTATGGCAGAGACTGTTCAACCATGTGAACGCAACACACCGGCCAAACCAACGAAAAAGCTCTTGCCCGTCTTGAGCCTAATCACCAGCTGTGGGCCGGTGACTTGCGTGAGTGAGACTGCCTCCCACATCTAGTTTTACCTTGCCCCTCACTAAACAACGGATTTTGAGCGAAGCGAAAAATCTATTTTTGGGTGAGATGGCCATGTCGTCCTGATGGAAGTTCCTATTGGGTAGCTTCCTAGGGTATATTACAACTACGGCGATATTCCCGGAGAATTTACCTTAAGGTACCAGAATTCTAACTCCTGGAGCGAATATCCCTCGTGAAAGGGATATCGCGACATATCAGAGGACGTATTCTTGACACGCCACATGGCAATCTGCACCCCGAACAGAGATTACGTATCGTAGGGGTCAATTGGCAAGAAACGAAATCGGGAAAGAAAAAGGGGGAGCCGCTCCCAAGGCTCCCTATCTCCCGTTTCATAAGCGTGCCTGGCGCCAATCCTGGCGCCATCTGTATTCCTTGTAGTGTACACGAGGTGCTACAGATACTGTATGTAGGGAGGGGTCCTACAGCCCTTTCTTAGAAAGGGAAGGGCGGGTCCATCAGGACGACATGGCCATCTCACCCAAAAATAGATTTTTCGCTTCGCTCAAAATCTGTTTTTTGGGCTCAAGCCATGTCGTCCTGATGGAAGTATACCAGAGCATTACTGTATCTGTGGATTCTCAGAACGTGCCATACTCCCCGGAGGTATTTTTTCCCGGTCGACTAGACCTAGAGACCTAAGATGTTACCGTTATACATCTTTTCAACTAACTATAAACCATGTTAGAGCTTCCTGCCCCCTACAGGGAAGAGTCCTACTAGACTCTGGAAAAGTCTCGAAGAGTACATATACCTATGTATGAATACCAGGCAAGCTAATATAGTGGTCTCACCCTATATTAAGTAAAGCATAGTTTGTAAAGAACCACTGCGTCAATATGAAATATCGACCAGTTCTCCGCACAATACTTGTATTGGACAAAGGTTTATATCCGCATAGGAGGAAACTTGTAAAACCAATGCAACATAGCTTGCATAAAGGAACAATTCTATTAGAATTATCCCAGATAAGGTACATAGAATGAATGCTCAATTATACCAATAAATTGACACAGGTGAAGGAGATGCAAGGTTCTCAAGAACAAGTTTATTGACAGACAATAAATAAGCAGGTTAACAACAATTATATATATATATATATATATATATATATATATATATATATATATATATATATATATATATATATATATATATATATATATATATATAAGAAGAGGATAACCCAAAACTTTAAGCATAAGTATGATAGTAAACAGAACTTGTTTATCTGAAAGAAAAAACATTAAATGCCACTTTTAGGATACCGAGGTATCAAAGTCATAAAAGTCTGTATTACAAATCAATCACATTAGCGTTAGAAACGCTCGGCACACATGTCTGCACTTATGCTAGGTTCACCTTTGGAAATGGAACAGACTACGTGGGCAACTCAGTGCCCTCACTTAGTTTGTAGTACGGTATGTAACTACACACTCACCCTGGAATTAATCGTCCCAATTAAAACCACTGTTCCTCGCAGAGTTAAACAGTAGGGTTAACGACGCGACCCACTGCTACCACAGATCTCTTTAGTTCCTCTACTTGCTTCGCATAGTGGCGAAAGAACACTCTGGAAGACTTCCAGCCAGTGTATGAACGGAGATGTTCAAAATCCATACAATTAAAGAAATTTAAGGATGAGGCAACTTTCCTCGGATCGTGACCTGCGGGTGTACTGTCAGGATCCGCTCTGCGAATAAAATATGTGATTTTCGCTCTGAGTTGATTCAGAGATAAATTTGAGCCTGATGTTTCTCCCCTGAATAGTTGACCACCCTTGAAGTCTGAAGTTCTATGAAGATAGACCTTTAGGCATTCTACTGGACATAGAGATGCATCTTCTTTCAGAGGGCAGATTCTCCAGGGACCCCACCTGTTGGTGGGTAACTCATTCTTGGCGAGAAACGTAGGATCCGGAAACAGGTTCAGTTCTCCCCCATCCAGGAACTGAACACGACCTGCCTCTCTCGAGAGGGCTACTATCTCACTAACCCTGGCCCCGGACGCGAGTGCAAATAGGAAAATAACTTTTTGTGTCAAATCCTTTAACGCACACTCCTCATTGCTCAACAGAGAAGCGAAACGATGAACTTTGTCTAAAGACCATGAAATGGGCTTTGGAGGTGCTGAAGGTCTGAGCCTAGCGCAGGCTTTCGGAACTTTATTAAAGATCTCGTTGCCTAGGTCGACCTGGAAGGCATATAGAATGGGTCTCGTCAAAGCAGACTTACACGCTGAAATCGTGTTAGCTGCCAACCCTTGACCATGGAGGTGGATGAAGAAAGATAAGCAGAAGTCTGTCGAGATCTCCTGCAGATTCTTTGCCTTGACAAAGGCCACCCATTTTCTCCAAGATGACTCATATTGCCTTCTAGTAGATTTGCACTTATATTCCTCTAGGAAGTCTATGCTGGCTTTCGAAATCCCGAAACGCTTTCTCACCGCTAGGGAGAGAAAATCATGAGCTGCAGGGTTCGGGTTTTCTGTAATGAAGCGCAGACAGTCGACTTCTGGACTCGCTGGGTCAGAACTGGATCTGGTAGCGGTACAAACTTCAGCCGTAGTTCCAATGCCAGGGGGAACCACATGCTGTTCGGCCACTTGTGGGCCACTATTGCCGCTACCCCCTTGAAGGATCTCAGTTTGTTGAGGACCCTCAACAGAAGGTTGTGAGGAGGGAACAGATAAATCCTGGACCATCTGTTCCAGTCGAGGGACATCGCGTCCACTGCTTCCGCTAAGGGGTCCTCGTACGGGGACACGTACAGGGGCAACTTCTTGTTGTCTTTCGTCGCAAAGATGTCTATCTGCAGTTCTGGGACTTGATTCAGAATGAAGGAGAATGATCCTGCGTCTAAGGACCATTCCGACTCTATCGGTGTGAACCTGGATAGAGCGTCCGCTGTCACATTGCGGACTCCTTGAAGGTGAACTGCCGACAGGTACCACTTCTTCTTTCCCGCCAATCGGAAGATGGCCAACATCACCTGGTTGAGAGGTGGTGACCTCGATCCTTGTCGATTCAAGCATCTCACAACTACCTCGCTGTCCATCACCAACCTTATGTGGATCGAGTGACGCGGGGAGACTTTCTTTAAGGTAAGAAGCACTGCCATAGCTTCTAGAAAGTTTATGTGAAAGGTCTTGAATAGCTTGGACCAAGTCCCCTGGACTTTTTTCCGATGAGAGTGACCTCCCCATCCCTCCTTCGAGGCGTCTGAGTGAATCGTCACCGACGGGGGAGGTGGCTGAAGAAGAACCGACTTCTTTAGATGTCTGGCTTGGGACCAAGGCCTGAGAAGAGTACGTAGCCGAAGCGGAACTGGTCTTCTCAGATCTCTTCGCGCGTTTGATGCATAACTTCTCCAAACTCCGGTTGCATCCTTTAGCTGTGCTCTTAGCACTGGGTCTGTCACCGAAGCATACTGGAGAGAGCCCAGTACTCTCTCCTGTTCGCGTCTTGATATCCTTTCGGAATCTAGAAGTCTCTTGACAGAACCCGCTATCTCCTTCCTTTTCTTCGCCGGGATGGAGAAACGGTGTGACATTAGGTCCCAGTGGATTCCCAGCCACTGGAACTTTTGAGATGGAGAAAGTCGAGACTTTTTTCTGTTGATCTTGAAGCCTAGGTACTCTAGGAACTGGATCACTTGACTGGAAGCTTGCAAGCATTCTGTCTCGGATGCTGCCCACACCAGCCAGTCGTCCAGGTAGGCTACTACCTGAATTCCCTTTAGGCGTAATTGCTTGAGAGCTACGCTCGCAAGCTTCGTGAAAATCCTTGGGGCTATATTTAGCCCGAATGGCATGGCTCTGAAGGCGTACAGTCTTCGTTGTAGCCTGAACCCTAGGTAGGGGGAGAGTCGACGGTTGATTGGAACGTGCCAATAGGCGTCTGACAAGTCTATAGAGACGGAATATGCCCTCTTGGGCAGTAAGGTCTTTATGTGTTGCAGTGTTAGCATCTTGAATTTGCAATTCACTATGAACTTGTTGAGTGGTGACAAGTCCAGAATGACTCTGAGCTTTTCCGAGTCTTTCTTGGGAACACAAAACAGCCTCCCTTGGAATTTGATGGACTTCACCCTTCGGATCACTTTTTTCTCCAACAGTTCTTGAATGTACTCCTCCAGAACGGGGGTGGAGTGTTGGAAAAACCGAGGGCACGGGGGTGGAGTGCTGTACCAGCTCCAGCCCAGTTCATTCTTGAGTAGGCTGTGGGCCCAGGGATCGAAGGTCCACCGATCCCGAAAATTCTGAAGTCTCCCTCCTACCGGCATCATCTCACTTGGACTGCCGTCCTGAGGTCTTGCCTCCCTGACCGCGACCACCCCTGAATCCCCTTCCCCTTGAGGGGCGCCTAGACGAGCCTCTGGCTGCTCCTCTAGGCTTTGCTCGAAAGGAAGTAGACTGCCCTTCGAACGTTGGGGTGAATGCCGTGGACTGTGTCGACACAGCCTTGGGTACCCACTGAAATGTGGTCGGGGTTTGTGCCACCATCTGGGGCACTGAAGGCAATGGCAATTGCAGTTGCTGTTGCTGTCTAAGAGGCTTGGCTGGCCGAGACGGTAGCCTAGTCCTCATAGTCTTCCTCTTTGGTTGAGGACCCTCATCCGGGGAAGACTTTCTTTTGATAGCCAGGCCCCACTTCTGGAGAAGGTTTCTATTCTCCAAGGCGGCCTTATCAACCACTTCTTTGACCAATTCGGTAGGGAAAAGGTCTTTGCCCCAAATGTTGGAGGAGATTAGTTTCCTTGGCTCGTGCCTCACCGACGCCGAGGTGAACACGAACTCCCTACAAGCTCTCCTCGCCTTGACGAAGCTATAAAGATCCTTCGTCACTGTGGCCAGATGAGTCTTGGCCACTACCATGAACATTTCATGGACCTTGGGGTCACTTGCCATCGTCTTGAGAGTAGTCTGAAGAGACATTGAGGCAGCCAGTCTTTCTTTTGTCTCGAGCTCTCTCCGCAAAAGAGAGTCAGACAGCTTAGGGAGGTCCTCGCCGAACTGACGTCCGGCAATATCAGCCTCCAACTTCCCAACTGAGAACGTAAGATGGACGTCCTTCCAGTCTTTTTTGTCCATAGGCAGGGCCAGCGACAAGGGTTTACACTCCTCCAGGGAGGGGCAAGGCTTGCCGGCCTCGACTGCTTTTAGTACAGCCGCAAACCCTTTCTGTAAAAAGGGGAAGGCTCTAGCAGGAGAGGACACAAAGGAAGGGAGCTTCTTACTCAATGCAGCTACCTTTGAGTTCGAGAAGCCCCTCTCTTTCATCGAGGATGAAAGCAAAGCTTGAGCCTTAGCATGGTCCATCACTATGACCTCCTTCGGCTCTGTCTCCTCCTTTGAAGCTGGTTCCTTCATCAGCCGGACATAACAGTCCAGATATGACGCCTTGTTGGGCCAAAATTCCACCTCCTCTAGGGGAACTGAACCCAACTTATCCGAGATGACGATCTTTCCAGTCGTCATCGGCATGTGCTCAGCATACCTCCATGGGTTAGCATCTGAGCACAAGGGAAGGTCTTTCACATTGAGCCTTTTCTGGGGCCCATGTGATGCTGCAAGGTTCTGCATCCGCAGTTCCATTGCAGCCGCCTTCTCCTGATTCTCCTTCTGCATTTGTTGGATCATTCCAACAATGGAGGAGAGGGCCTGTCCCAGCTCTACTGGGAGAGCGGCCGATGTTGAGGGAATAGGCTCCGGGATCTGAACCGGAGTAGCCGACACCTCGTCGACCTCTTCCTCTACAACGTCTGGGGCTTGAACTTCATCCTGGGCTTCTGTCAGGAGGTCTTCCTCCAGACGCTCATCCACGTCAGACATCCTGTCATCCAACTGGATGTCTTGCATAGCGACCGCGACTTCAGCATCCACCTGGATCTGAACTTGGGGGATCTCCTCTTGAGGCTGGGGAATCACTGCATCAGCTGATGCCCTAGGGAAAAGATACGCCCTCATCTTTTCACTTGGAAAATAAGGTCCAGAGGTATTCTTCTGGAAGCCCCTTACCCAGGTATGAAGCTTCTCCCTTGCTATATCCCTTGATTCCGCCGTCCTAGGGGAATCAAAGGCCTCAGTAATCAGGTTAGTGCACACGGTACATACCTGAGGGTCCCAATACTGGAGATCACCCTTGGAGACAGCGCATGCTGCGTGCCTCCTACAAAACTCATGTCCGCAGAGGTTCTTGCTGCGGACGTTGCAGAAAACACTTCCGCACTTCGGAGGGTCCTCCTGTAAAGAGAAGAAATTTCCATGAGTATCAAGTGAACTGTGTATCACTGGTTATGCATAGTATAGCATAACAATTCAGAAAGGAAAGACACCCACTTGTGTTTCCTTCACAACCAATTGTTGCAGCCTTCCAGATAATGAAATCGAATGGTTAATCTCTTCTAGAATAACCAATGCAAAGTTTCCGGAGGAAACAAGTGGAGCTCACACCTAAGCAATGATTTTAAAATCCTGGATAATAGACAAGAAAGAACTCACTTTCTTATCTGTAAGGCAACAGCAAAGGGCTGTGCAAGACAACACAAAAGTGTTAGAACACACAGTGCTGTACCAAAACTTATACTATAGTTTTCCTCTTACAGTATATGTTATACTGAAGAATACTGGTACAGTGTAGAAGGTTATGTGCCGGCCGGCACACACCATAACTAGCTTTAAAGTATACTACTTAACAGCTATAAGGCGGCAGAACGCTGGTTCAAATGCATGTGCCGGCCGGCAGTAACTGCCGGCCGGCAAAGCCAATGTCGGCCGGCAATGACTGCCGGCCAGCAACTACACAAGGTAGTACCCGGCTGCCGGCCACACTCTTGGCGACCGGCAGGCAAGGGCTGACATTAGCCGGCCGGCAAAGGTACACAACCGATGCCAGCCAGCAGCAAAAGAACCAGAGGACTACGACTGCCCGGCTGCCGGCCTCATAGGCCGGCAGCCGGGTCGGGTACAGCACAAAAAGAAAACAGAATGGATGCCGGGATAAGAGCGTACACTACCTCCAAGCCCGGCAATCCGAAAGAGTGCATATAAGGAAGGGGAGAATCTAATTCAGGCTTCCTGACCAATGCCGTCTGTTCTACAGGCAGGCATGGATGAGGGACCAAGGGAGGTCCGGGCAGCACTCAAAGCAGAAGATCCTTGCCGGCCGGCAGCTCTGCCGGCCGGCAAAGGACTGAGTCAATTCCACATCCTAACCTATCCTAGGTCCAGATGTAGAATGACGTACAGTACTGTAATGGTTAGGCCATTACGGAGATAGAGGGGGAAGGGACAAAAGAGGGTCCTATCAACCTTGCTTTAGTGAAGGATCACCCGCAGCCAAGAAAGCTCATCTTAGCCTAAGGGGGATCCAAGGAGGGAGGCCAGCAATACTTGCCAGCTCCCAGAGAACCAAAGCAAGGAAGGTGTTGCTACTCCCAGGGAAAGAAACTTATCCTCCCCCGAGAACAGCAACAAGGACTAGTCTGGTAGATCACAAAAGAAGGAATCATCTCGTACAGAAACCTTCGGTAGTGACCTAAGGAGGCTCAGCCTCCTATGTCTGTGTCAGGCCAGCGAGGGAGACTCTACCCCAAGCCAGACGAACACAGACTCAGACTAAAAACTCTGTTGTTCTGTCCCACTCTGAAACCAGACTTACTGGAACAGGAGGGTACAGTAACACCCCAGTATAGTTTTATCGAAAGTTAATTCAGATAAACCACTTAGGGATAAGCCCAAGGCTTAAACAGAGGGAAAGGGATTGCATAACTTCTCCGAAGAAAAGAAAGCAACCGGGGAGTATGAGAAAGTATACTAAGGCTCCATAAGCAACTTAGCCTAGGCACCCAGAGAATAGATTACCTAAATCACCGAAACTCACTCGTGTACTATCTTGGAAATATTCAACATAATCTTAAATGTATAAAAAACAGCCTAAAGCTTCAATAAAATTTTAATACACTCGGAAAACCAAAATCATGCAGAAAGTACTAGGACCAAACGACTAGGCTACATGGCCTAGCGTAGGCCAGAGTTGGCGAATACTTCGCCAAATAATACTAAAGCACGAAAGGAAATCCTACGTAACGCTAAATAGCTAAAATTTATTAAAGCAAAACAACCGGGAATGTCGCTCTGGCTAACTAAACTTATACCTAGCGAGCGACAGCGTCCATGACGCCTCCGGTAGGCTACGGCTCTTGTAACAAAGATTAATCCTATTAATCACTTAAAAATTTACCAAGAGCCTACATTTATACATAAAAGAAATGGTACTCAACTTATCAGAGGCCGACGAAGTTGGAGAAGCCATAAAAAGCTGAATAAATCCAAGATTTGCGAGAAACACAGGAAAAATCACCGAGTTGTTAAGCTACGCAAAAAGGAATACAGATGGCACCAGGATTGGCGCCAGGCACGCTTACGAAACGGGAGATAGGGAGCCTTGGGAGCGGCTCCCCCTTTTTCTTTCCCGATTTCGTTTCTTGCCAATTGACCCCTACGATACGTAATCTCTGTTCGGGGTGCAGATTGCCATGTGGCGTGTCAAGAATACGTCCTCTTATATGTCGCGATATCCCTTTCACGAGGGATATTCGCTCTAGGAGTTAGAATTCTGGTACCTTAAGGTAAATTCTCTGGGAATATCGCCGTAGTTGTAATATACCCTAGGAAGCTACCCAATAGGAACTTCCATCAGGACGACATGGCTTGAGCCCAAAAATATCGTTATACCACTGTCAACTCTAATTTCTTCACAGTTAGCAGCAATATATTATCGTGTGTATCCAAAACTCTTACTGTAAGCCACTAATCATCTGTTGGTCAAAAGCACCAATAAATAAGATATAAATTAGTTATATTGTGAAAATCCCTGCTAACAGAATGTAAAGAGTATGCCCGTTAGAAAAACAGAGACAAACGCCAAGGAACCAAGAGGGGCATTGCTGCGGAACTGATGGATCGTGGTGTTTGTTAAGACGGAAGACGAAAGAAACTGACCAATGGCAAAACCTGCATACAATAGGCTTGACTGCAAGAAACTTAAGTAATCTAAATAGTCAGGAGCTAGGAGTGAAGATGTTTATGCATCTAAACTACGGTGCTTTAATGATATCATTCCTCACTGATACGGACACGATGAGACCTTTAAAATCTAATAAAGACAGACACCACATTACAGAAGATTTAGAAGTGGACAAGACAGCTGATAGAGAGGCAGAGTATGTAAACTTTTGTTCTCTCTCTCTCTCTCTCTCTCTCTCTCTCTCTCTCTCTCCGTAAATTGCTATATTAACTGGACATAACAAGACAGAAAACTATGTGCCAACTTATAATTTCTCTCCAAAATAGTGCATTCACTATTTATTATCCTAAAACACGTACTTATTAAACATCTGATGAAATAGTAGGACATGAAACACTATATAAACCATCTATTATAACTGTCTGTTGCACAGCCTAACAATTGCATATACTGTGACCATAAATAAACTAAGGTTCATTACTGTATTGGGGTTTACCTTATAACAGATGGCACACAGTCCGACATCAAAAGCACATAAAAGTGTATGAATGTTTAGGATTCCATAACTACAAGCATTTGAAACTGATGAGTGGTTCAGTGCTTATCACACACCAGTATGTTTTGTGGCCAAGACTTTATAATCGCAGCATACGGGGTCCGTATCAGGCAAGGAAAATAACGATTACTATACATAAAACTGGATGGTTATATCACATGCCAAGCTGCTCTGACAGATTCTACCCAAATATCCATTTGATACTGAATATTTTAAAACTACCCAATAAACGATCCATGAAACTTCCTGTACGTGATCGCGATTGAGAACAAATAACCAAGATATAATCTAGGGAAAAGAAATTTTTTATAGAATATACTTGCTGGGTTGACAGCATTTGACAGGTTAACAATATTTGACACTGCATTGAGCCTTAATGGCCACACATAAGCAGTTTAAATAACTCAGATTATCAACAGTTAGTTTTCCTTTATTAAATTAAAACAGTAAAACTTCCATAAGTAGGTCTGGACTGGCCATTAAGAGTATTTTAAAATCTCAATTAAACTACTTCTGATGCTCTTAAAAGCTAACACCCTCCCCAGAAAATTAATACTTTAATCCTTTCATGTACATATTACTTTTATTCCAGGACCACACGTATGACAGATTTCATACTAGTGCGCTTGACAAAAGATTTTAATGTCACCCGTAGATGCCTCATGCGTTATGCCTTAATTTTTAGATTTAAAATCCAATAGACTGGGTGCTCAAGCTCAGACCTTGTTACAGAAAATTTGACTGCATATCAACAGTTTGTCATACTATATCCTCTGAGAAGAGGACTTAAAAACTAAGTACACAGCGATGAACTACATACTTATCAATTCTCAATTCACCAATTTCAGATAACTAGTAATTTGGGCAAATTCATAAATATTTAGAAAACTACCAAATTTGATCAAAGAAAGTTTATTAAAATATACATTGCTCTTCTGCTTCGAGTAAACTTGAAAGCTTCTTGTAGTCTTTTAAAGAAACAGCTTACCGAAAGACCAAATAGATTAAACTGTTAAAGCTGTTAAGAAGCTCCAATAATTCAAAGTTTGGATTTTCCAAGTAGTTCCGTAGAAGTCTCAAATGCAGCAGATTCTATTTTGCCAAAATTACCAGTAATTGAAATACTGCATTTAAAGTTTGTAGATGCATTAAAGTGCAGCAGAAAACTGCAGCTGGAGCAAGTTTGACCAAAATTACCTGTAAAAAGAAAAATACTGTCAAGAGAATGTAGCAAGAACGGTTTAAGATGGTTTAAGAATGGTTTAAAGTAATTACTGAAAATCCATGACCATCAAATTTTAATTGTAAGGTGGCACAAATTAGTTTAGACATTTAAGGAATCCGATTTTGAAAAGTTTATATGAAAGCTGAACGCAGAATACTTGCCAAGCCCAACCGATTTGAGTTTTTTTAAAGTATAAAGTTATTTACCCAAACAAGAGGCAAAACCAAACTGCTTGAAAGGTTCCGCAAATTTGTGGCTTAAGAATTCCTCAATTGTAACGCAAAATTAAGATTTCTTGATAGCTATATGGTTACCAGACTTAGTTATTACTTTTAAGTTTAAAGAAAAAGCTAGAAAGTCTGGCAAAAAGTAAAGTAGCTAAATATAGGAAAGTAACAGTATAGGTCCCAAATCCTAACTGCAACTTCAAAGTTGAACCTTTCAACTATAATTCATGGAACAAGTTACAGTTTGTCAACTAATAAAAGAATTAATACAAGTCCAGGTTCTAACCAGAAACTTACCAACTTTGAATTTGGATAACTAAGTTTGCTAACTAGTCTAGTAACGTGCGTTAGGAAGGACTTCAAAACTAGGAAACTACATATCTAGTGGCTAAGAAAATAAACGGCTTTAGATATAACTGGAAAAAAAATAACCTGAAATTAATTAAAAATATAACAAGATCCTATCTAACTGGATGACAAATATTCAGTAAAGTTTAAATTCTGAAAACTGGAAGCTACAAAGCTTGTAAACTAGTTAATTCACCTCAAGTTGAAAACAAAGTTCAGGAACTTATATTTTCTAATCAGTGAAGTAACCTATATTCAGGAAAGTGATCTTATTAGGCCCCAGATTTTAAGCCGAAAACCATAGCTTTAGAATTTATAGAAACTGCCGCTAGAGATGAATAAGTCAAACTGA
>NC_090725.1:37947216-37952216 GCF_036898095.1 Palaemon carinicauda | reverse complement strand
TTATTATTATTATTATTATTATTATTATTATTATTATTATAAACTAAGCTACAACCCTTGTTGGAAAAGCAGGATGCTATAAGCACAGGGATCCCAACAGGGAAAAAGAAAATAAAAGAGTCCAGTGAGGAAAAGAAACAAGGAAATAAATAAACTACAGAAGTAATGAACTATAAAAAAAACATCTTATGTGTAGGAACAACAATAAAATAGATATCTCATATACACACTATTAAAACTTCAAAAATACAAGAGGAAAAAAATAAGATAGAATAGTGAACCCGAGTGTACTCTCAAGCAAGAGCATTCTAACCCAAGACAGTGGAAAACCATGGTACAGAGGCTATGACACTACCAAACACCAGAGAACAATGGTCTGATATTGGAGTGTCCTTCTCCTAGAAGAGCTGCTTACCATAGCTAAAGAGTTTCTTCTACCCTTACCAAGAGGAAAATAGCCACTGAATGAATATAGTGCATTAGTTAATACATTGAATGGAAAAGAATAATAATAATAATATTAATAATAATAATCTCCTCCTACGCCTATTGACGCAAAGGGCCTCTGTTAAATTTCGCCAGTCGTCTCTGTCTTGAGCAAATTCAATACTTCTCCCAAGGCCAATTGGCCTTGACTTCTCCATTCATCATCTCCTACTTCGCGCTTTATAGTCCTAAGCCATGTAGGCCCGGGTCTTACAATTCTTCTAGTCATCTAGTACCTTGTGGAGCCCAGTTAAACGTTTGGTGAACTAATTTTTTGAATAATAATAATAATAATAATAATAATAATAATAATAATAATAATAAACAGGCATAAGGAACTAAACACTCAACGGGAGGACAATATTCTAGATTACTTATAATTGTAGGAAATATTATCAGAAATGGATATTGACTCTCATTCTCAATTTGCCTCACATCAAAAACAGAGGAGTACCCCCAAATTCCATGCGTAAAGAACAGCCGTAGCACTCGGCTAGTATCCTGTAGTATTAATTGCCAATTAAGATACCTTCACACCTCGTTTGTTTGGTGATAAAATCAATTATAACTGAGCAATCGGAGTGAAATAGTTCCAGTGATATAAAAGTACTTAGAGGCAATAACGGGTATATGAGCTTGGAGATAGTTATGTACATCGTATTACGAAAGAGTTTCATTATCAATGGTTGAACTGTTCGGTGCCGTTCTCTGTGTATTGAATTTAGGGTCACTTCTGTATTTTTGGTTTCTAGCTTTATGATGAATAAATAATTCCCCCCCCCTCTCTCTCTCTCTCTTGCTTATATATATATATATATATATATATATATATATATATATAGATTTATATATGTGTGTTTATGTGTAGATAGGAAGATAAACACACATGAACACACACACACACACACACATATATATATATATATATATATATATATATATATATATATATATATATATACATATATATATATGTATATATGTGTGTGTGTGTGTGTGTGTGCATGTGTGTATACTTTTATACTCATATCCATACGCTTGCGTATATTACAATAATACAATTAACATAATAAAATCAACTCAATAGTTATCATAGCCTGAAGTGAATAGCTGTGAATACATTAGTATTCCATGTTTCCCTTTGGAAAGCTTAAAGAAAGCAAATCTCTACTCAAAATGCTTGTAATTATGCAGATTAGAAATTAACTGTAATTTCTAAAGGTTATTTTAAACCATCTCCAAACGCAACTGAAAGTCCTTCTTAAACTAATGAAACATTATCAGTCGTCCCAAGAGGAAAGAAATAATTACACTACGTTCAAACGCCTACTCAAAGCAATCCCAGAGTGACCTTAAGAGTAGTAGGTTGGGCAGGGCACCAGCCACCCGTTGAGATACTACCACTAGAGAGTTATGGGGTCCTTTGACTGGACAGACAGTACTATAGTGGATCCTTCTCTCTGGTTAAGGTTCATTTTCCCTTTGCCTACACATATATCGAATAGTCTGGCCTATTTGCAGATTCTTCTGTCCTCGTAGACCTGAAAACACTGAAATTACCAAACAATTCTTTTTCGCTTAAGGGGTTAACTACTGCACTGTAATTATTCAGTGGTTACTTTCCTCTTGGTAAGGGTAGAAAAGACTCTTTAGCTACGGTAAGCAGCTCTTCAAAGAGAAGAACACTCCAAAATCAAACCATTGTTCTCTAGTCTGGGGTAATGCCATAGCCTCTGTACCATGGTCTTCCACTGTCTTAGGTTGGAGTTCTCTTGCTTGAGCGTACACTCGAGCACACTAATTTATTTAATTTCTCTTCCTCTTGTTTTAAATTCTTTTTACTTTCTATAGGAAGTGTTTATTTTAATGTTGTTACTGTTCTTAAATCTTATTTTTCCTCGTATCCTTTCCTTACTGGACTATTTTCCCTGTTGGGGCCCTTAGGCTTATAGCATCCTGCTTCTTTCAACTACAGTTGTTGCTTAGCAAGAAATAATAATAATAATAATAATAATAATAATAATAATAATAATAATAATAATAATAATCGGTTCGATCTCGCTCCGCTCTCGCTCCAGTCACGGTCCGGTCAGATATTGTTATATGATTTTAAATGGAAGCATTCACACTGGCGTTTCGGTCCGCTCCTGCTCCAGTCTCGCTCCGGTCATGATAGAAAAAGAATCAATATGTACAACAACAGGCTAATGTTTACGGCGTTAATATATTTACAAATATCTGAACAATATTCCTCCACAATTATACTTTTTCTTATATTAATAATTTTGCCAAGACACTGATCGGACCGTAAGTGTGAACACCTCAGTACCCTAGAGCAAACCGAGAGTGAACCGAGAGGGGGAACCAAGACTGGAGCGTGACCAGACCGATAGTGTGAATCAACCTTAAGTGTTACGTTTCATAAAGTTGAAGGATATTATGATACTATTTTCATGTAAAAATGAGGAAGGTCATAATGCAAAAACTGGATGCACTCCAGTCCTTTCTTTATGCTTCGACTGTAAGTATTTTTTTTTTTTGTAATATATTATTTCATTTATCCCGAGAATTTTCACTAAATTTAATTCAACTAACAAAAAAAAAAAAATACAAATGTAATGTGGGTGTAATGTCTTGTAGAATCTCCCCTATTTAATAGTTAGATATATATATATATATATATATATATATATATATATATATATATATATATATATATATATATATATATATATATATATATATATATATATATATGTAAAATCATATCATATGCCATATATATAAATATAAATTTCCTTTAGTTCACGCTCACCTCTTCCCATCTCTCAGGTAGATGGAAGAGTAGTTACACCCTTGTGAGAGGGGAGTGTGTGCGCGAATCTATCTAAATAATTAGCCATCATTTTTGACGGGTTTCGTACACCAGTTTAAGATGATAGCTGAGTGCTACTCAAAAATTTTACGTCCTGCTATCGTTTCTCATCGATTTTATAATGAAAAAAATTATTCGAATTGAAAGAGATTCTTTTGATCTATGTAGCGATAGAATGTTGATTGATGCAAAATACGTCAATTTCCCCAAAAGAGATGAGATGATAATAGTTGAGATAGCATTCATGAGGCTGAATTTGCTAAACGTTCCAGGACGTTGATTTCCAATAACGTTTCTTTTCAGCTGCAATTAATTGAAAAGCATCACTCAAATGGTACGCAGGATAAATAAGATTTGGAAATCCAGTGGACTGGAATTGAATATGTAAATGAGATTATGTTATTACAATTGGTATTTCTACATAGTATGAATCATAGAGTGACAATGACAGTTTATCTGAAAGGTTTTGTCGAACTGGAAATAAAGCTGTGAGTTTTTTTTTTAAAAGTTAGAGGGTTAATAAAATAGGGAAGTATATGGACAAGGAAATTTTGGAAGTTCTCATGCTAGACAAGATAATAATGGAGAGGAGATGGACGTAGTTTGGGTATGTACACAATAGTGTTAGTTAGTGTTGTGGTGGCCTATTTGAAACGTCCCGACCCGGTGTTCCACTGGACGGGAGATTGAGTCTCCCCAAATTCTGATTCAATAGTTAATTTTATTGTCTGTAAACTCACCATCCTTTGGGGAGCCTATAAGTCTAACTGGTGTGTCAACAGAAGCCATCGTCTGATACTCCTTGGTCCTAACTTGGGTGAAAAGGGGACTTGGGCGTTAATCTTATGGATATATGGCCAGTCTCCAGTGCATTGTCACTGTTCCTTGCCTCTGCCATTCATGACTGGCCTTTGAAACCTTTTAGAAACCTATGAGATGGAAGGCTGAAAGTTTGGTAAGACTAAATCATAAGAACGATATAAATAATGAAATTTTTTAGATGCCCTTCATGTCATACCATATAAGAGGTGATGTAAACAAATATATGTCCACACCACTTGGAAAAATAAGTATAACAGACAAATCCTAATCGGTATTGTCTAAGATATTATCAAAACACTGTCAAGGAAAGTTGTAGGTAAAAATGAACTCCCGAATATTTGGAAAAAAAGAGGAGAAAAGAGCCCTACCCTCATTAAGGGAACGCAAGTCTATTTTAAATGTGTTTAATTCTCAAACAGTACAGATCTTTCAAAACCTATAAGGTTAACAATTCATTACTAGAAAAATTCGTCACTAGTTGATGATTTCCTAAGGATAAGCATATACATATGCAATACGCATATAAAATAGATATACACAAACACAACCAAACGCACAAACATACACACACATTTTCGGAAATACACGTTTTTGGTCTCAAAATGGCCGAAATCACTGCGAGAAATCATTCTGAAGTGATGTATGTGAATAACGTCCTGTGGGCATATATTATGGGCGTTTTCCTACCAAATTTCAGGGCATATGCTTTAAATAATAGGGCATGGGAACAAAATATGCTACTTTTTGGTCAAAAAGTAGCCGAAAATCACTGAAATTAATTATTTAGAAGTGATGTATACGAAAAACAGGACTTAGA
>NC_090725.1:37934716-37937216 GCF_036898095.1 Palaemon carinicauda | reverse complement strand
TATGATTAAACTATAACTTTACCTCATCAGAAATGGTAAATGGATGCACAAATTGCACTAAAGATCAGTTTATTTTTGTCTTTTAGTTTTCCTGTATTCTTGTTGGGAAGGGACCAAAGTTATTTTAGTTCACAATGAATATGCTGACAGTTTTCTTTATTCATGTGGTAAACACAGTGGATGCCATAACGAGGATGAAAAGAATTTATAAAATAATATATGGACACTTAGAATAGATTTATATTCGATGTTACATTCGTTTTTAAAGTCATTCGAATTTGTATTTAATTATAATCGGCTGTTTTTAAAAATAATAGTCATGTTATGAAACGTAGCGCTCAATCTAATCAAATCTCTATGATAAACACTTTGATAGCGATTAAAAGGACTCCAATTTATTATAGAATATATTCTGAATAAATATCTGAATATTGTTTTCATCAAGGTTCCAAGAACCATTAAAAAATAGTTTTTGATAATTAAGTTAATCTATTTTCTCATTAATGAAAGATTGTCTTCTTCTTCTTCTTCTTCTTTGTCTACATCTTTTCCCACTTCTGTGTGGGGTCGATGTTTCTGGTTAGCTTTCTCCATCTACCTCTGAAGTGGGAAAAGATGTAAACAAAGAAGAAGAAGAAAAAGACAATCTTCCCTTGATGAGAAAATAGATTAACTTAGTTTTCAATGTATTATTTTTTAATGATTCTTGGAACCTTAATGAAAACAATATTCAGATATTTATTCAGAATATATTTTATAATCCATTGGAGTCCTTTTAATCTATTTTCTCATCAATGGAAGATTGTATTTCTTAAAAAATAAAATCCAAAATCACGGATAATTTTGGTTCTACATTGGTTTCATTCGACTGTTATTACATCCTATTTAATAAAAGAGAAGTGTCTGACTATATACAGTATATATAGATATATTTATTTCCTGTCACGTTAAGCGGCAGGAGGAAGATGGAGTAGTCATACCCCGATTAGAGTAGGGGACCCCAAGAGGTACACTGAAACCAAAATCTTCCCCAAATTGCCGAACCAGTGGGTTGTAGCTAGGAAAAGGGGAGTAGTTGAGAAGTGATGAATCTGTGTATGCACATATATCTATCTATCTAGCTGTCCTTTTTCAATGATCGCGTACACTAGTTTATCATAATTGAGGAGAAGATATACTTCATGAAATCTTCGTTTTCTGGAAATTCATGAAATTCTGATTATAAGGATATGAAAAATAATTATCGTTTTACCCGATGTAAAATGTAGATGAATTTTTCGAATATGGAAATCGTATCTCGGGATACGAACACAAACGGCGTAAACTGCGGTCATAATATTACCAAACGATAGTTAATGATAAAAAAAGTAGTCGAAATATGGAAATCATATATCAGGATGCGAACACAAATGGCATAAACTGTAGCTATAATATTACCTGACGATAGATAACGATCAAGAAAGTAATCTGATTATGGAAATAGTATCTCAGGGTAAGAATAAAAAAAACGTAAACTGCGGTTATAATATTACCTGATGATAGTTAACTATGAAGAAAGGAATACAAATATGGAAATCGTATCTCGGGATACGAACAACATAAGCATAAACTGTGGCTATAATATTACCTGACGATAGTTAACGATCAAGAAATGAATCGGAATGTGGAAATCGTATCTCGGGGTACCAACAACAAAACCATAAATTGTAGCCATAATGTAACCCGACGATAGTTAACGATGAAGAAAGGAATCAGACTATGAAAATCGAATATCTAGATACGAACAACAAAAGCGTAAACTGTAGCTATAATATTACCTGACGATAGTTAATGATAAAAAAAGTAATCTGAAGACCAAAATCGTATCTCGGGATACGAACAACAAAAACATAAGCTGTGGATATAATAATATCCTGACGATAGTAAACGATCAAGAAAGGAATCGGAATATGGAAATCGTATCTCGGGATACTAACAACAAAAGCATAAATTATGGCTATAATGTTACCCGACGATAGTTAACGATGAAGAAAGGAATCAGACTATGAATATCGAATATCGGGATACGAACAACAAAAGCGTAAAATGTAGCTATCATATTACCTGACGATAGTTAACGATCCAAAAAGTAATCTGAAGACCAAAATCGTATCTCGGGATACGAACAACAAAAGCATAAGCTGTGGTTATATTATTACCTGATGATAGTTAACGATAAAAAAAGTAATCGGAGTATGGATATCGTATCTCGGGATACGAAGAAAAAACATAAGTTGTGGTTATATTATTACCTGAGGATAATTAACGATCAAGAGAGTAATCGAATTATGTAAATTGTATCTCAGGATACGAACAAGAAAATCACATCGAAAACATGGGAATCGTATCTCGGGATACGATCAACAGACACGTAAAATTTGGTTATAAAATGACCTCACGCTAGTTAACGATGAAGCACGATGCCTGCAAAAGACAAATGATTTTTGCAGAAAATACAGAA
>NC_090725.1:37927216-37929716 GCF_036898095.1 Palaemon carinicauda | reverse complement strand
TTGTGATTGAATACAATTTTTAGTTTCCAGTATTGGTTGGGAACTCATTAAAATGTATCTAGTTGGTGCAGGTGACAAATTAATACAGTTATGTACTTCTTGCACAAGGTATACCATATATGGATAAAAGATAAACTAAAGAAGAGGATATTCAAACGTAACAAAAAGAAATGGATACGGGCAGGTCATATAATGAGAACGGCAGATAATAGATGGACATTAAGAATTATATATATATATATATATATATATATATATATATATATATATATATAGTTTTATATATATATGTATATATATATACATATATATATACATATATATATATATATATATATATATATATATATATATATATATATATATATATATATATATATGCATATATTTATGTATATACATATATATATATATATATATATATATATATATATATATATATATATATATATATATATATATATATGTGTGTGTGTGTGTGTGTATATGTAAAATATATACATACACACATATATAAACAAGCATCGATTGCACGTCAAAGGTTTCAAAGTAGATTCACTCTGTTAATGAATAATGGAATTCTGGCCTGTTGCGTTCAGTATCAAAAACAGGTAAAGCCCACGATCCGAGCAGATTAGATACTTGGTAGTGGTTAAAGAGACTGTATCGGAAGATCAAACCCGCTTTGGTTCTTTGTAAATGATACAAGTGTATTTGTCAGCATTGGAATAATAGAAAAGATACAATTACGCTTCAGCATAATCATGCTGATTATTTTTTACTCCTATGTAACTGAACGGTGTTTACAATACAGGTGGTTTTCACCTGATCAAGGCTTCTCATTGGACTCTGGGTTATCAAAAGGTAACTTAATGAAGGTGCAAATTTTATTTATTTGTGTTGAGAGAGAGAGAGAGAGAGAGAGAGAGAGAGAGAGAGAGAGAGAGAGAGAGAGAGAGAGAGAGAGAGAGAGAGAGAGAGAGAGAGGATGGATACTAAGTTGGTAATTTTACTTCCAGAAACAATGAAACAAAGCTCTAATTTCTAAAGATTTGAAGGCGTAATTATCATGTAAAGCCCTTGACCCAAATCAACTGTCTATCATTATTGTGAAATAAACTGGAAATATGATTTAATATTTCAAAATGTGTAAGACATAATGTTGCTATTATCTTTATTACTATTGTACCCGAGCCGTCAAAAATATCGTCTGAATATTTAGATAGATATGCACACACATACACATACACACACATTTTGAACAATTCCCAGCCCCCCTATCTAATTTAACTACAACTCGTTGGTTCGGCAATTTGTAGGAGAGTGTGGTTCCCTAGTCACTAGGAAACCACACTCTCCCACTCGGACCTAGTGTATCTCTCGAGGTACCCCTCTCAACAGGGTAAGATTACTCTCACTCCCCTTGAGCATGACAGAATATGTGGATATATATATATATACAGTATATATATATATATATATATATATATATATATATATATATATATATATATATATATACATATATATATATATATATATATATATATATATAAATATATATATATATATATATATATATAATATATATATATATATATATATATATATATATATATATATATAGTCAGAGAATTGTTCCTTATTTTATAAGGAAGATTATAATTTTGGAATGAGACCCTCTTTTATGCATATTTGATTGAAGACAATAGCTGCCTCTGTGGCGTCAATTTTATAAAACACCTTTTCTATTTTTTTTAATATATTTTTTTTTCCAACAGGACTGAAATTCACCTGTAACTGTGCTCTCTCTTTTTTATGGAAAATATGGATAAACATCATTAAATCAGTTGAGTCTCTTACTTATAAAATCGTAGAGATGAACATTCTTTTATGTACTCAGTCCATAGGCATTCCAGGGCTTGGTGACATTTTATATTTTGTCATTTTCAGGAGTGAGGTCAAGTTACAATACGTTTCAAGCAGCAAGATATGTCTGCTCATTTTCAGGCTTAAAGAATAAGGGATAGATGGATTCGTTCGTTCGGTCGATTGTCCGGAATTTTATCCGGACGGACAGGGGCATTTGCCAAGATACCATAGGCCTCATGTGTTGTTAATTTACATGACTAAATCTTTTGTTTAGACCAATGTTCTTTATTGGGTATGTGGCTTGCTCTAACAGTAGTCCTCAAAAAAAAGGGAAAAAAAAAAAAACCTGCCCTATTCAGGGAACAAAGAGAAAAGTCTTAGTAGTAAGGAATAGTGGTAGAGCAACAAGTCCCAGTGAGAAGAAGATGCTAGGCGAGGAAGAAAGGATTATACGCAGGAGAGAATAGAAGCAGTTATAAATGTAAGAACCTATCCCTGCTCAATGGGTGGTAAGGCGGAGGGATTTGCTTGGTGGAAAAGGAGGGGATTTGGGGACATTAGAAAGTGATAGGGCATGGGTGAAGAGTTGAATGGCTATGGGGATCAGGTGTTCAAGGAACAAATTATG
>NC_090725.1:37909716-37922216 GCF_036898095.1 Palaemon carinicauda | reverse complement strand
TATATATATATACAATATATATATATATATATATATATATATATATATATATATATATTGTATATATATATATATATATATATATATATATATATATATATATATATATATATCTAAATATGTGTGTATGTGTATGCATGAATGTGTGCGTGTACGTGTGTGTTTGTGTGTGTGGAATATCACGAAATCTGACACGTGATGAGCATAAAACATGTATTATAGCGACGAAAGAAAAAATGAATAGACTTGACTGGACTTAATACTTTTGTCCGTCCATTAGTGACATCGACGGACTAAACAATGCGAGATCATATACAAAGACATCTATTTATAACGGAGAAGGGAATCCCACAACTCTCAGTGTCTCGATAATTCCAGAAAAGTTAGCTTTTAGATAAGAGTATAATATCGGATTTACTGAAAACAGACCAGGGCTTAGATTCAAATTTAGACCTTTGGTACAGGCAATTAACAAGGATTCAGCAATAAACAATATTCCTTTGGGTATAATCATTAACACGGATTACTTTAATGGTCTCTGAAGAGCCAATTCTATGACTAAATCTTAACAAGTGGGAGGAAAAAGTCTTATTAAGAGACGGCCAACTTATGTGGTCTTATTCCTACAAGAATATCTTTGGATGTTTACCTGACGAGGAACTAGTTACAATCTGAACAATGAATGCTATATACTATATCATTATCATATTCGGAACTAATCTTAAGAGGATATATGAGGGACTATTAGTAAGAAAAGAGAAGAGGATAGTGAGATGCATTGCTAGAATATCACTACTGGAAAGGAGGGAGAGTCAAGATATAAGAAAAATGTGTTATATGTAATGTAAAAGATAAAGCTAAGGAAGCTCATCTGAGATATTATAGCCTTTCAATAAGAAGGGGGAAGGTGGAATCAATAAAGAACACTAAGAATATGTCAGTTATGGAAAGTATGAGTTGGGGGCGTCAGTAGATCAGATAGATGGATGTGGTGAGGACGGATATGGATGGAGTGGACTAGGCGATGAAGATACAATGAATAGAAATACCCTGTAGATGGAAAACTTGACCTGGGAGGCCGATCCTGTTATGCAAGTTTCTATATGAGTGTATTAGAATTATTATTCAATATTTAAACTCAAGCTTGGCTATCATGTAGATATCAGGTAAAATGTATAACTATTTCAATAAGCAATATGAAAGTAAGTATATAAAATAATTTTAAGTAGTGATAGGAAATTATAGAGTTGAAAGCTGTCACGATCAGATTAGGAAGATCATAATACTTTGCTACCTAACATGTTTCTGTCTCAATAAAATCTTCTCAGAGATGCTTCTCAGACACTATTTAATTCCATTGAAATAAAAACCTTTGATTTACTGTTGAGAATGTTTTCCTTCCCTACTCATTTCCCAGACATAAATCGTTTCAACTGACACATCTAGCAGTTTTAGAAGACTAAATTAATGCCTGTAATAGCCCATTTCTTGTTCTGCTCCATTATATATACATACATATATATGTATATTTATGTGTATACATATATATATATATATATATATATATATATATATTTATATATATATATATATATATAAATATATATATATACACACACACATATATATATATATATATATATATATATATATATATATATATAAATATATATGCATATATAAATATATTTATGTATATATATTTATATATATACATATATATGTATATATATATTAATATACATATATATATGTATATATATAAATAAATATATATATATATATATATATATATATATATATATATATATATATATATATATATATATATGTACATATATAAATTAATATACATATATATATGTACAGTATATATATAAATATACACACATATATATATAAATAAATAAATGAATATATATATATATATATATATATATATATATATATATATATATATGTATATATATAAAAAAGAAATATATATATATATATATATATATATATATATATATATAAACATATATATATCAGTCATAATATACTATTTTAATTGTTCATTACCCTCTTTTTGTTTACATACCTCTCTCACTTCATTTAATCGATGGATATATTCCTGCATTTCCAACTAGGATTGTAGATTAGCAAGTAATAATAACAATAACAATAATATACTTTTTTCGACATGCTACTTTACCTTCAAAAAAGAAATATAATGGCTTATAGGTATCTTAAATTCAAAGACAACATCTCTCCAGACAAACATTCTCCAGTTAGGCTTCAGTATAAAACGAGAATTGCATTTACGCGTCGCCATTTGATATCTGGTACTGACAGGTTTCGAAGCAGTTTTTTTTTTTTTTTTTTTTTTTTTTTTTTTTTTTTACGTTATACCTCGTCAAGTCTACGTTGATTGATCGGTGGAATTAGACTACTGGATAAAGACTATGGCTGTGAAAAAATTAGATTACAAAAATATTTAGAAACTCTGAGATTAATTAACAAGTATCGATTAATGAAAACTTTAAGATTCTTTAAAATGGAAAATTTCTAGATTAACTTTGAAGTAAACGAACTTTTTTTTTTCTTAATGTTGTATAGAATTATATGATCGATATCACAAGTTTCCTCCTTCTTTGACGAAGCTTATGTTTACACTCATGTATCGAGTTTGAGGTAGGTCATTTTGGCCATCAACTTGTCTAATACAGGCTTAACTTGAAGGGCACTCAGAAGAGCGCAGACCTCCGCCACGGCAGCTTATTTCTTGACCTTTTGCTTCACCGTCACCTTGATCTTTGACCTAGACATTCCAAAATTTAATGATTTTCAGTGTTTAGCATAAAAAATTAATCCCTGTAAGTTTCATTACGATTAAATTTCTGGCCTGGGGAGGGGGGGGGGGGGGTGAAAAACATAACCTCCTTACAACTTCGTTGGCGGAGGTAACTAGAAAATTACTACTGTATTCTTAGATTCGATTCACTTTAGCGCAAAGCTGTCCAAAAGGTTTTAAAGGCCATTCATGAATAGCAGAGACAAGAGACAGTGACATTGCCCTAGCATATAGGACAGTACTCTAGAGACTGACCATTTATACATATGATCAGTAGCCAAGCACAGTCTCCAACCAAACTAGTACCATGGAGGGGCAGGTAATGGCTGTAGATGACTCAGCAGGTGTCTAGACCTGTTGGCTCCCCAAAAGTCTCATCCCTAGCTCACAAGGAAGGTGAGGTTACAGACACTAAAAAAACTATATAAGGAGTTTGAGTGGGACTCGCAGCCCAGTCCGGCGAGCTCCAGGCAGCGACTCTTCCAAACAGCCACCTCATAAATAGTAATTCTCTCCCTGTTCTAGCATTTAGAACGATGCTGTTCCTTATTAATCTCTGCAGTCTCACTGTGCCAGCATTGTTTCTATAATGCAGTTCCTGTATTCCCATCCAGACCTTCCATGCCGTTTCTCTTCTTTCTTTTATCAAGTTCACGAATTCACTGTTATAATATGGTCGATGTCACCTTTTTACGATTGTTCTCAAAATTTAGAAAGAATGGGCTCTTTTTGAACTTGTTTGCAATAGCTTTAATCTTGCCGATTATTACCTGTTTTCCATATCTCCAATATCATTTAAAATTTTATGGATGCCTTTAAGCAAATCATCTAATCAAGTATGCTGAATGTAATAATCTTTTCCCTAAATGTAGTTTGGCTGTTGCAAAAGCATTGGAACATATGATGATTATATACATATATATAATAATATATATACATATATTTATTTATATATATGTATATATATATGTATATCTATATATATATATATATATAATGTATATATATATATATATATATATATATATATAATGTATATATATATACACACACACACACACACATATATATATATATATATATATTTATATATATATATATATATATATATATATATATATATATATATATATATATATATATATATATATATATATACACACGCACAATACACACACACACACACACACACATATATATATATATATATATATATATATATATATATATGTAAATATCACCCACGAAATGCATTTAATACCGAATTCTATCTTGGGAAATACATATCCACTTGGAATTCATTTTATGGTAACAGCTTCTGGCCGGGTGGTGATTCGAACCACCACCTGTACGGCTAGAAACTATGCTTGGCAGGGACCCTACCGACTCAGCTATCAAGAGAGACTAAAAGTTTATGACAAGTCCCCCTACATATTCCTGTCGAATTCAGGATTCTGTTCATAGACTTGAAATAGACCCATCTCCACCATGATAGCTGAATTGTGAGTTTGCAACACGTGGTTATTTTAATGAACATATATCACAAGCACACGTGATTTTAATTAATGTAAATATCACCCACGAAATGCATTTAATACCGAATTCTATCTTGGGAAATACATATCCACTTGGAATTCATTTTATGGTAACAGCTTCTGGCCGGGTGGTGATTCGGTATTAAATGCATTTCGTGGGTGATATTTACATTAATTAAAATCACGTGTGCTTGTGATATATGTTCATATATATATATATATATATATATATATATATATATATATATATATATATATATATATATATATATACATACACATACATATATTGCAGTTTTTGATTATGTACTCTTCATCATGCTATGGAGCTATATATTACGTTTACATAATCAGCTAGCGATAACCCATACTTGAAGACTAAGGTTAACATATTTATATGGTCCATCTTTGAGCTAAAAACACAATAAAGCAATGAAATATTGATAAAAAAAAAATTGCATATGAAAATTTCTAAAGACCTAAATGTGATGCATATTCTATGTTAAATTAAGGTAAACCCTATCTAATTCTTTCAAATGTTCAATGTTTGAATAATCATTTGGATTTATATTCCTATACAAGTAACATGAAGAATCCACCTCAAGTCAATAGACATTATATGAAGGTATCTATCAAAATACTATTCTTGAACTTTGAATTAAGGCTTCATGACAATTTCAAGAATATTTTTATGCTATTACCTCCGTTTCAAGCTTACCATTTATAACTGTCGTCGTCTTTATATATATATATATATATATATATATATATATATATATATATATATATATATATATATATATATATATATATATATATATATATATATATATATATATGTATATATTTGTTTGTTTTTTACGAAAAAAGTGAAATACGAGACAACTACCCAACATTCATCCTTACTCTCTCTAGCACTCACTTCACTTTCACCCTAAACCAATCAGTTGAATTTCCCCATAAACCTTCAAACTGACAACATTGTCTTAAATCTTCTTGCTTCAGAAATTCGGGTGAAATATATTCGAAGCTGCCACTCCAAAGAAAGTATATTGCAGTTTTCTAAGGGCAACAAATGAACTTTTGGATATATTTTTTTAACAATATCTAGCTAAAGGTAATGCTATATTTTTCAGAAAATATCTATATAATAGTCAACATGATGTCTAATGTGAAATGAAATAACTTTTCCTCTCCGTCACCGTTGAAACGGAATAAATAGGGACCTGATTCTGAAAGGCTATAAGGTGTGTTTCCATTTCTTTCTTCAAGCACTTCCAAAAGCAAACAGCTATATTTTCCCATCAACTTTCAACCAAATTGCTTTTCGCTTTCATCTCCCCTTTTCTCTTCCTACTCTGCTTCATATAGTATTCTCCGTTCTGTAGTCCTGGGTAGGATGTCTCGTGTCACTAATTTCATGGTGGATTTCACCTAAAGAATTCTACCTACAGAGAGTTGTTGAAATTTCAGCTAAAGAAATCCACCTACAGAGAGTTGGTGAATACGGCTAAGTCTCAGGCGATAATGCATTTCAACTACTATCTCAACGGTTGTTAAACAATGAAATAAGACAATTTAGTGGTTAAGAAAATTTCTTCTTTATCTATTTTGGTATCAAACGAATTTGATACTGAAAACCTCTCTGATCCTATTCACTGGGACGTTAGATGATAATAATTTTTCCAGTAAAATTGTATTGTGTGTACTACTTAGAGTACATTTTAGACTGTTGTAAATTTCATTTCCAAGCAGACAGAATATATTGCACAAAAACGTCTTGTATCAAAATACTGTTAACTTAAATCTAAATTATAAGAAAACTCATGGCGTTTTCTTTATTTTATTAAATCCTACGAGTTTGCATATTTTTAAGAGAATTAAGTTTTCTAATCGTTCATAGAATATATTGAAAAAAGTATTTATCTTAAATTTCTCGTTTAGTGATTTTTTTTTTTAAATTATAGTCAGAATGATCATGGTCTTTTCATATACTTTTATGCTATTTGTTATTCTATTCATAAACTATATCAATCAGCAGATAATTAGATGAATCCTTTTCCAAAACACATTGACATATAAAAATTGTTTACAAACTATAACTTGGCGGAAGAGGAATGTTTTAAGAAGCTAACTCTTAATAGGCTAAAAATCATACGAAAGAACCAATTAATTGATTAGTAAGTTATGTTTGATTGTTAACGAAAATAATTACTACTCAACCAATGGAATAAAATTCTATACCTCTTATAGTTATAAGAATTAATTGATTGAACTTCAAAGGGAAAAAAAGCAGATGCAATTAGTTACTTTTTTTCTTTTAAGTTAATGAAAAGGTAATTTGGACCCAAATTTTTGTCTTTCTTTCCCGGACTGTTAAACACTGCGTTATGTGTCATGTAAAACTTTAAATCATATTCCAACTAAAACCTAGAGCTTCATTACTGACGAATATTTACAATAATCAATTAGTCAATAGTGTTAATGGGAACATTAGTATCTCTATCGATAATCAATTGTAATGAGTAAGAATTTCTTCATTAGTTTGGCTAGGGTTTACAACATCGTGAATAAAAATATTGCAAATCCGACGCTTTCAAAGATCAGTAATCAGATTCATTATGAATAGCAATCTCCTCCGAATACATTACGAAACTGTAATACGAGAACTAAGTGTATTGGGTACGCAATTCGATCGTGATAACAACAATACCACATAGCCTTTGTTGTTTTAAATTTCCATCAAGATATATTCCATTGATTCAGACAATTCTCACTAGGTTCACGTTTTTTTTTTCAGAGTCCTCACAAGAAGACGGAGGTCCGGGTTTCATGGATCCCACTCCCAAGATCTCCAGAATTGCCTGGAATGTAGGCTATGGATATTCCTCAATAACAAGCATGAAAGTGTGCTCGCAATGAAGTGACATATTGAAAACAAACATAATTGAGAATTAATCCCAATGTGTCTGGAATGTGCTCACTGGCTGTTCGTGCAAGTAATTAGTCTTGAAGACAATACATCAGTTTGTATCCAAGAAGCAAACAGACATACACGTACGCGAGCACACACACTTATATATATATATATATATATATATATATATATATATATATATATGTATATATATATATATATATATATATATATATATATATATATATATATATATATATACACACACACACACACACACATATATATATATATATATATATATATATATATATATATATATATATATATATACACATTAATATGACACGGAGATGTACCTCCTCCCCTCAAGTCGTAGGAACACCTCCCAGCGACCCATAAACAACGACGCAAATGAGCGCCTCATCCAGTTAGCAAGCAGGTCGGCACTTCTTGTACTTGGACTCTGAGCAACCAAACATCTTGCCTGACTCTGAACCCTGCTCGGGCATGACTGTAACGGGACCCCTCCCGGTGAGTGCCTTAGCCAATAGGAGAGCAGCTCTGTCCCTGACTAGATATAGACCAATCAGGGACCAGCATTTGAGTTGACGAACCAAGTGAGCCATATACATGAAGCCAGTTCTATCCACTTCTTCCAGACTCAGCCTGATGATGAGAGGGGACAGCATGCACCCGGCACCCGGCACTTTTTTGTAACTCGGATCAGCGGAAATTAATTGTACTTATCTTTCATCTTTTACCTTTAATAGAATTATAGATTTTTTCTATGTGTTTAACTCCCCCCTACTGACGATAACGTGCATAGTTACTGACGGAATGCAGTAGTGATTAGAGATGAAAAGTCCAAGCAATAGAAAAGCTCAGCTACAAGATAAATGGCACTTGCAGCGATCATTTTCAATGAAACTATAAAAATAATAGTAATAATTATATAATACAATATTAAAAGGGTGAAAACACATGAATAGGTAATTCAATAAGTGAATGAGCACACTAACAGTGAGACAAAAGATTCTATTTTTAAGGTAATTTACTTTCTCATCATGAAAATGTTTCGCAAATTTATATCTTTTTTCTAGTATTTTGTGGGTAGAAGAACGAAATGCAAAAATTATTTATAATATATCTAATCATTAATTAATTGATTTCAAGAAACTGGTCACTGGTGTTGGTTATCTCTTATTCAATAAAATATATTATTGGAAAACAATGTCTGGAAAAATGTAAAAATGTCTAACATATTGATAAGCAAAATTCTCTTATTCCCATCTGGAAGCTTTTGATCTTTTTGCAAAATCATATAAATTCTTTTTGGAAGAAATAAGAAGATATATCTATAGCCAAATCGAGGGATAAACTAATATAAGGGAAACAATTACTTAATAATGAATGATTAAGAAATAGATTAGAAAGAGATTTTATTTTCCCAAAACTCTATCTATTTCTCATATCAGTGAATAAAAGCTAAGTGAATGCAATATTCAATAAAGAGAACTAGAGAATACTGTTCATGTGACGTGCATCAATTTCAAATATTTCTAGAAGAGATATAAAATTATATATATCATGGGAGGCTGCTCTAAAATATTTCATTTTTGCATCATATCCACTCTTTTTTTATAGAACATATTGTTCTCTTTTCGAGTCAAAAAGAGAATATCAGACCTTTTATCATCAAAAAAATATGACCCTTTTTTTCTCTTTCTCTTTACTTACTGTATATACAAGATCGTTCTAGTATGTCTCAATTTTATCATGAAAAGCTAATTTATATATATATATATATATATATATATATATGTATATGTATATATATGTAAATATATGTATATATATATATATATATATATATATATACATAAACATATATATATATATATATATATATATATATATATATATAAACATATATATATATATATATATACATAAACATATATATATATATATATATATATATATATATATATATATATATATATATATATATATATATGCTTCATTATTTTTACACAGTCTAAATAAGCCCTCAGGGCAGGTTCATCAAGTTGGATGAATAGGCTAATGGCTATAAACTTATACACCCTGACGAAGAAAACAACAATATCATGAAATGTTAATAATAATTATAAGAAAAAATCCAACATATCAATTTTATCATTTATTAAAAAATATGACAGGTAACAAAAAAGATAGAGTAAATGACGTTGGAGAGACCAGGAAAATGGGTTACTGGAGGGATTGGAGGAGGGTTTAGACAGAGGGAGGGAAGGAGAGGGGAATGATGGGGCAGTGTAGGTATTCGAATTGCTTTACCTACTTACCCGATTCACTTGGCTTAGGCTTTATTAGGATAAGAGTAAACGCCTTACTTAACGAGATTTGCCAATGCATTAAAGTATCAGAAATTAGGGGGAGGTCTACCGAGTGTTGTGTCAAAATACCATTCTGATCAAGTAATTAGTATGGTAGATATGAAAGAAAAACACACTATTTTTTTTTGCAGGAAATGCATAGAAGATGGCTATCACACATATGCACATGCACACGTACACACCAACACACTCACACGCACATACACAGATTTATCCCTTCTCATTCCCTCCCCATTCAGCCATTTGTGGGAGAGGGTAGATTCAGAGTGTAATTCTAGGGGTAACCCCTCTCACTAGGGTATAAATACTCTCTCTCCCTAAAGGGGTGACAATATATATATATATATATATATATATATACATGTTTATATATACATATATATTTATATACAGTATATGTATATATATATATATATATATATATATATATATATATATATATATAGCCAGGCAGTTACTCTTTATTATCTTATGGAAGATTATAATATGGCAATATATCCTTATTCTATATCATATAAAAAGTGAACATTCCCCAGTCTAGAATAATAAGGGCTTTATCTGATTTTTTTTGCTATGAAGATAACATATATGTATATATATATATATATATATATGTATGTATATATATACATATATACATATATACATATATATACATATATATATATATATATATATATATATATATATATATATATATATATATATATTGAGGTAGGTCGTTGCTCCTGGCGAGCTTCAAAGATAAGATAAAAAGGAGGACGAATAGTCTGGACAACATCTTTCAATTTATTGGTGCTGGCGTTTCAGGACTCATCCCATTATCAAGGCTAAAATGGACATATAAAACATTATAAGCAAAACTCAGTAAAAATATATAAAATACAAAAAAAGACAGTCAAAATTAAAATTGAAATTATAAACACAGTTACAAGTAAAATATGGAGATAAAAAAAAATTAACTTAGAGAAAAGTATCTTAAAATTAAATATACAAAAATCAAAATTGTCTAAGGAGACCAACCTGTCTGGAACAGACTAGAGTACTGAGTGACTATCTGAAGGACAGTACTCAGGAAGAAAATTCTAAATTTGCCAGCTTAAGCGATGTGGAGGGGGACAGAGGATAATTGGCTGTTTATTTTAGGAGCCTTTTCTTTAATCATTAACGATTCCAATACTAGTAGAGAGGAGTTATTTGGCGCTTGAGCTATGATTTCAAAATTTTTATATGCAATGCTGGTCTTGCATTTACTTGCATGTTCTCTGATGGTTGAGAATTCTTTGGTTTTGAGCGTACATCCAGTTCTATGACTTGCATCTATGCGAACTTTCAGCAATCTTTTTGTGGAACCCACATAATTTCCGAGATTACATCTCGGACAAGTAAACATATAGACCACTAAAGAACGCATTAGGTCGGGGAGAGAATCCTTAATTCTAAACATAGATCCCACTGTCAGGGGATTCCTAAAAATAAGTTTAAAATCCAGACTCGGAAAATTGTTTAAAATGACTTTTTTTAATTTGTTTCCCATATTTTCCGTTATTAATAAAAGGCAAAGAGGCAGAGAAATTCATTTTTGGTACTGTAGGAACTTGAAGTTTAGGTTGGTAATGTTTGATCAGAAATTTGTTAACTAATCTATAAAATATTTTAGTTGGAAAACAGTTATCCTTGAAATGCTGCTTCAAAAAGACTATTTCATTATGAAAGGATGTCCAGTCAGACGAAAGGTAAAATGCCCTGCAGATCAGGGTTGTTACGGCATTTAACTTAAAATTATAAAAGCAAAAGCTAAAAAAAATTGGTGCCTAAACCAGTGAAAGTCTTTTTTCTAAATACGCTTGTTTCTAGACGTGTCTGCCCTCTTTAGATGTTAATGTCAAGATATGGTAACTTGTTATTTTCTTCTTCCTCAATAGTGAACTTGATGTTTGGATGAACGTTATTGATGAAATCTAAAAATGTAGCAGCATGTTCCTTTTGCTTGAAAGTAGCTAACGTATCATCTACGTAGCGTTTATAAAATATAGGTCTAAATAGCAAAGGACATTGGTCTAAAAACTGCTCCTCAAGATGACACATAAAAATATTGGCGAAGGTGGGCCCAAGAGGGCTACCCATAGCCATACCATCAAGTTGTTTAAACAACTTGCCATCAAAAATAAAATGCGTGTCAATCACTGCAAGTTCAAGTAATTTTTTAAAATCAGACTTATTAAAACCGTGATATAAGTCGTTTGGAAAAATAAAAAGTTTATTGAAAATTATTTCAATGGTTTCTTGCAAGGGCACGTTCGTAAATAGTGATTCAACATCATAGCTAACCATATAATTACAGGTATATTTAGACCTATTTTCCTCTGGTTCCTCTTATGGTATATTGTATGGTTTACCTAAGATTCATAAAGAAAATTTTCCACTCAGACCTATTTTAGCTGCAGATGCAAAATGAGGCTCACAAAACCAAGGGACAACAAAAGCATGATGGATACAGCCCTCCTGCCCCTTGGGCTCCGGACCCTGTCAAATACTTCACCATCCTACCGGCAGCAAGCAAGGCTCTCTGCACACCAGAGCAACTCGCTGTAGCTGCAAAGAATGCAATCAGGAATACACCTGCGCCTCACACCTACTATACGGATGGATCAGTACCGTGCAATCCCTACATCAAGAAAACTGGAGACTTTCCAACCATGCCTCCACACTGCATACTGAACTAGTGGCCATTGCAAAAGCAACATACAAGATGGGAACACAACGAACCATACAGACTCCAGAGGAGCCATTCTGGCCCTCAGCAACAAGGA
>NC_090725.1:37897216-37904716 GCF_036898095.1 Palaemon carinicauda | reverse complement strand
ATATATATATATAGGCGCTAGGAATATTGCCACTGGGAAAATTGCCACTGGGTCAATTGCCACCGGGAATATTGCCACTGGGAAAATTGCCACTGGGTCAATTGCCACCGGGAATATTGCCACTGGGAATATTGCCCACCTAGGAATATTGCCACCCGGAAAATCGCCACCATATTTTTTTGGTTTAAAACAAACAAACAGACCTACAACTTTATTACCTTATATCCCCGACTTTTACTATCAGTTCTCCATTCAAGATTTTCCTTGTTATCTGTTATTGTTTCGACAACTGTTTACCTCTTAAGATTTTTAGATAGGTTTCCAAACCACCATTATTTAGGAAATTTTTAAGTTGTTTATAAACAAAAATATCACAATAACGAATTTTAGTACTTAGAGTTTAGTATTTCTGGAAACTTCAACCCACAATGGTGTCCATCATTAAGATTGAACGTGGGAACGATATGCTTGTTGATGAGCAACAGTTCATGTACCATAAACATGGAACAAATAAGGACCGTACAATTATATCCTGGGTGTGTAGTCAACGAAAGAAGAGAAACTGCAAGGCTAGACTACATACAAAAAAAAACATCGGACAACGACTTTGAAGTTTTGCAACATGTAAACGAACATACACACTCGTCAACGAAAGATCGTGTAGATGCCAAAGTTGTGCATGAATCGTTAAAAGAAAAAGTGAAAACGTCTCATCAGTCAAGTCGCGTCCTGGTAGTTCAAGCTACTGCGTCTCTCGATGAATCTGTCCTATCTCAAATGCCCAATACAAGTCACATAAGCAGGAATATTAGGAAGTGGAGACAAAAACTTTCAAATTTTCCTTCCGTTCCATGTGGGCTACAAGATTTAAAACGTTTTAAGAATTGGGCAATTGACGGTACATTTAAAGTTGCTCCGGAATTTTATTATCAACTTTTAACCGTTCATGTACAGCAAGATAAACTGAGTATACCACGTGTCTTTGCTCTTCTACCTAACAAGACCGAGGTAACATATAGAAGAGTTTTTGAAAAATTGAGTGAATTTTTAGGTGGTGAAGAAACCGAAAATATTACAATTGATTTTGAAAAGGCTTGTTTTAATGGAATAAAGGCGGCTTTCCCAGACGTTTTTCTTAATGGGTGTTTCTTCCATTTCTCTCAATCGCTTTATAGAAAGATAGTTGAATTGGGTTTTAAACAAGAATACCACAAAAACAATGAATTCTCTTTAAAAATTAGACATTTTTCTGCCCTTGCCTTTGTGCCAACTCAAGATGTTATTTGGGTTTTCGAAGAACTGTCAGATGATGATGCCATACCGCAGGAATTTCTCGCTTATTTCGATTCTACATACATAGGAATTGAGAGAGGGACAAGGAATAACAGACGAAGATTTACAGGTACATTTCCACTAAGTTTCTGGAATGTTTATAGCCGTGTAGTTAACTCTTTACCACGAACAAATAACAACGTAGAGGCGTTTCATAATTCGCTTAATAAATCAGTAGGTAATGCCCACCCCAATATCTGGCGGCTGATTGACGCACTTAAAGATGAAGAACGCTTAGCAACAATTAAGAGAATCCATTTTGAACGAGGGGACTCACTTCCCGACAAAAAAAAAAAGTACCAATATTTAAACGCCAAAATAAAGAACATTCTATTGAAATACAGCACTTATAATGATAAAATTAGATATTTACGTTCAATTGCATATAATATGCATGTTTTTTAAATAAACAAGTTCTGTTTTTATTTATGTACTCTATTTTTTTTTATATAATTTTTTAAAAGTGTTGGAAATAAACAAGTTTTGTTCTGTATTCTTTCTCCTATATATTTCCTTAAAGTAATTTTAAGTGATGAAATATTCCTGAAACTATAATAAAAGGTAAATAATTTGCTGTCCTGTATTCTTTATTCCATATCGTAATTCTAAGTGATTTAAAGTTCATAAAACTATATTAAATGAAAAAAATTAATTTTTCATAGTGGCAATTTTCCGGGTGGCAATATTCCTAGGTGGGCAATAATCCCAGTGGCAATATTCCCGGTGGCAATTGACCCAGTGGCAATTTTCCCAGTGGCAATATTCCGCGCACGATATATATATATATGTATATATATATATATATATATATATATATATATATATACTGTATATATATATATATATATATATATATATACTGTATATATATATATATATATATATATATATATATATATATATATATATATATATATATATATATATATATATAACAAAAACAAAAACTGTAGCCGTTTCTAGTCCTCTGCATGAGCAAAGTCTCAGACATAATCTTTTGGGGATTCATGTCTTGGGTTTAGCCAGTTTTCATCAACACGCTGGCAATTGCATGTTAGTGATGGTTGGAAACTTTAGTTTAATCGCTCACAGCAAACCAACAGTGTAGGGTGGCCCTGATTAGTAAAGTTTTCCTGATCATGGCACCCATATGAACCTTTATACAGGAAAGGTGCAATGTCGCTCAAAAGATAAAGCCCAGTATAACTAGCACGCACATGATGATAGTTTTTTAAACTTCTTTCAAAAGTATTTGAATATAGTCGTGCTGTATCCTACGAGGAAATATCATTAACGATTTTGTGGGAAGATTTATGAAACTGGAGAAAAGGTTACCGAGGAAATGAATATTTGTGTTTATCAGGGAGAAATTATCAGGGAGGGGAACCATTATATCAGTTAGGCATTCTATCGCTTAGAAAAAAAAATAGTTAAATTAAGTGTGCGATTTTTACGCGAGCGCACACACACACACCCACATACGCACACACACTTATACGTTCATGCCTTAGAGCACGTGATGCCCTTCTTACAATCTCCAATGCTGTACAGAACTCCCTTGATTGTGGTCAGGAAGTTCGTATGATTAGCCTTGATTTTAGTACTGCCTTTGACCGTGTTAATCATGGGGCCCTTGTTTTCAAACTCAAACAGTTGGGAGTGGGTGGGTCGTTTCTTAGCATTATTATTGATTTTTTAAGTAATAGATCTCAAAGAGTTGTTGTTGATGGGCACCTTAGTGAGTATAGGAATGTGATATCCGGTGTTCCACAGGGTAGTGTTCTTGGCCCATTACTTTTCATACTATATACACATGACATGTGGTTTGGCCTAGAAAACAAGCTTGGCTTGTTTCATATGCAGATGATGCTACTCTCTTTGCATCAATTCCATCCCCTGAATGTAGATCTGGGGTTGGTGAATCTCTTGATAGAGATTTAGCTAAAATTAGTGCATGGTGCAAATTATGGGGTATGAAGTTGAATCCTAATAAAACACAAAGTATGATTGTAAGTAGGTCAAGGACGGTGGCTCCTCAACATCCGGATCTCAGTATTGATAATGTTTCTTTAAATTTGTATGACTCTTTTAAAATTTTAGGTGTAATTCTCGACAGCAAATTTACTTTTGAGAAACACATTAGGTCGGTGTCTTCTTCAATTGCACAAAAAATTGGCTTATTGAGAAAGTCTTTTAAGATTTTCGGTGATCAATCTATTCTGAAGAAGTCTTTTAATTCTTTCATTCTAGCTTGTTTTGAATATTATTCTCCTGTCGGCTGTTCAGCTGCTGATTCTTATCTTAATTTGTTGGACAGAAACTTACGGTCTATTAAATTTCTTATTCCTGATCTAGATATTAATCTTTGGCACCGTCGTTCAATTAGTTCATTATGCATGTTGCATAAGATTTTTCATAACTCTGACCATCCTTTACATTCAGATCTCCCTGGACAATTCTATCCTGTTCGTAATACTAGGCAGGCAGTTAATTCTAATAGCCGGGCCTTCTCCATCATGAGGCTCAATACTACACAGTATTCTAGAAGTTTTATTCCAGCTGTTACCAAGTTGTGGAATGATCTTCCTAATCGGGTAGTTGAATCAGTAGAACTCCAAAAGTTCAAAGTTGGAGCAAATGTTTTTATGTTGACCAGGCTGACATGAGTCCTTTTATAGTTTATATATGACATATCTGTTTTTGACGTTGTTAATAGTTTATATAGGACATATCTGTTTTGACATTGTTTTTCGAATGATTTATTGTTAATTTATTCTCATTATTTATTTATTTCCTTATTTCCTTTCCTTACTGGGCTATTTTTCCCTATTGGAGCCCTTGGGCTTATAGCATCTTGCTTTTCCAACTAGGGTTGTGGCTTGGCTAGTAATAATAATAATAATAATAATAATAATAATAATAATAATAATGAGCCTTCAATGCAGGCTTTTGGAGTTATTAATGTTATAAAAGTTTTAAGTTTTGTTACTTAGGAATGCATATTTTACTCTTGGAACACCTCTCGTTCAAGGAAAAGTATAATGCTGAGAAACGTACACCCACAATGTATATCATTATTTCATTATATTTTTTTTCACATTTCCTGCTTATCAAAGCAGCTCATTTTCCTTTTTCTTCACATAGTGAATAATGTGGCTTATTCTTTGCACATATTTAAATGTCAAATTTATTTACAGGCGATGGCATTTTGCAATCCTCGGATTGGTCTGTGTCATGATCAGTATGTTAATGTATCCTTTCCTTTCTGATTCATACTAAAAACGTATATATAAGAAAAGAAAGGAGAATTTCCTCTAACTGTTTCACTCGAATGTTACCACTTTACTTTAGATTTAGTTTATCGCAAAGTTTACCTCTCCTTCCTTAAGTCAGGACTGTGTTGGGCTGTTGGTGACGTCTTTGCCTGGTGATTGCCGGACTGGGGTTCGAGTCCCGTTTAAACCGTTTAGTTCCTCTGGTCGCTGGAACTTCGTTATCCATGTGAGCTAAGGTAGGGTGTTTTTGGGGAGCCTATAGACCTATTTGCTGAGTCATCAGCAGCCATTGTCTGGCCCTCCTTGTTCATAGCTTTTGTGGAGAGATGGCTTAGGCGCTGATCATATGTATATATGGTCCGTATCTATGGTATTGTCCTCCTTTATAGGGCAATGTCACTTTCCCTTGCCTCTGACATTCATGAGCAATCTTTAAATGTTTAAACCTTTAAACATGAGCAAAGATATTAAAACTATAACGCCCAAAAGATCTGATTTCGAGAGAATGTACAGTTTCGATGTGTTTTCAGCTTTACTGAAAAGATCCATTTGGCACTGTGGTGACATTATCTTGACTTCTTCCTATTTGCATTACGTCTGAAAATATATATTGTCTTCTTATTTCAGTAACCTGGGGTAAGTTTCCTCAAATCTATTACTTATTACTTTTTCATACATGTGATAACTTTTTACTCGATTATTACTATTATGTCTCATGTGTTCTATTTGTTGAAATAACATAAATTTATTTCTATATTTTTCTTACTACTGTTACCAAATGTGGAGATATTATATATAAGCAGAACTAGAGAAATAAATAAAAGATAGTAAATAACATTAGCACCAGTAGAATTAAGCATCAAATGCTCATTGCAAGAGTGGATTTTATTCCATGTTTACAAAAATAGGAAATATCATTTTGCTTTTGTACTACAGTTTAAGTTTTTTCATCATTTGAGAGATCACTATAGACATTTCTTTTTTTTTTTTTTTTTACTGTTCAGTAGATGAAAAAAAAATATTTTCCATAATACCTAGAGCGATAGCCTATTGAAAATGACCCTCCTGACGATCTGCTGGACTGGAGCTCGAGACTCGCTCAAGGTCGATAGTTTCTTGTAGTATCTGCAACCTGAACATCCTTGTCAGCTAAGGCTGGTGTGGTTTGGAGGAGCCTATAGGTTTACCTGGTGAGTCATCAGCAGTCATTGTCTGACTCTGCCTGGTCCTAGTTTGGGTGTAGAGGGTGATTGGACGTTGATCATATGCATGTATGGTTAGTCTCAATGACATTGCCTTGCTAGGGCATTGTCACTGTAGCTTGCCTCTGCCATTCATGAGCGGCCTTTAAATAAAATCTAAATATTGAATTGTGCATATAAGTTTAAAGAAAATCTCTGAGTTATTGTGAATGCTCCTATGATTGTGCCAAAATATTTATATTCTGTCTATAAATATTCATTGAAATAAAGTTATGAATTTGAAAAATCATTAATAAAACGACATATTGTGGGGGACATAATTCTTATCTATTCTGATGTTTACCTTACTTTGTTGAATTTGTTGACATATTTCTTTATTGCTGATCTCATTATCCATTTCACCAAATACACGTCACACAAAATGATTGAATTTTAAAATTTCTCGCATTAACAGTATTTACTTGAAGATATAATAATAATGGTTATGAAAGGTATGCATATATCAGAAAAATAAAATTCCAATTAAAGAGTATGATTCTAGATAATCAGTACAAAATATGATGACCTACTTGTTCTATTTTGATGGCTATAATGAACTGTTTACTCTACTGAAAGTATTTGGCACAAATATAATGCACCGGGTGTTTCAGGTCTTCTCAATATATATATCTATATCTATCTATATATATATATATATATATATATATATATATATACTGTATATATATATATTTATATATATATATATACAGTATATATATATATATATATATATATATATATATATATACTGTATATATATATATATATATATATATATATATATATATATATATATATATATATATATATATATATATACATATATATATGTATATATATGTATATATATATATATATAAATATACACACATATTTATATATGTATATATATATATATCTATCTATCTATATATCTATATATATAAATAAATATATATATGTATATATATATATATATATATATATATATATATATATACATATATATGTATATATATATATATATATATATATATATATATACATATATATATATATATATATATATATATATATATATATATATCTATCTACCTATATATAGAAATATATATATATATATATATATATATATATATATATATATATATATATATATATATATATCATCTTACGCCTAATGACGCAAAGGTCCTCGGTTAGATTTCGCCAGTCGTCTCTATTTTGAGGTTCTAATTCAATACTTCTCCATTCAACATTTCCCACTTCACGCTTCATAGTTCGCAGCTATGTAAACCTAGGTCTTCTAACTCTTCTAGGGTCTTGTAGAGCCCTGTTAAAATTTTGGTGAAATAATCTCGCTTGGGGAGTACGAGAAGCATATCCAAACCATCTCCATCTACCTCTCACCATGATCTCATCCACATATGGCACTCGATTAATATCTCTTATAGTTTCATTTCTAATCCTGTCTTGCCTTTTAATTTCCAATATTCGTCTAAGAGATTTGTTTTCAAATCTACAAAATCTGTTGGATATTGTTTCATTGTCATACTGCGACTCATGTCCATACAGTAACACTGATATAAAGTCTGATTTTTATTTGTAATTTTAGGTGATTTGATTTCCAAATTTTACTTAACCTAATCATTGTCTGATTTGCGCTTTTC
>NC_090725.1:37877216-37892216 GCF_036898095.1 Palaemon carinicauda | reverse complement strand
CCCTATATTAGGTTGGCTTGCTGTGAGGTATCACACAAAAGTCTCTCACAATCAACAATCCACCACTAATCAGCGTGGTGATGAAAATTAGCTCGACCCCAGATGTAAATTGGGTAGTCTGAGGCCTTTATCTTGGACTCTCATCGTTGTCTAACCCACTTATCTATGTTTACATGGCCTTTCTTGCTTTTTTTTATGCAGAGCGTACCATAAAACTTTAATGGTATACAAAGTAATATTTTGCTCATATAAATTTATGAGTAGCCTTTATACACAAGAACCACAATTCATCATATTTAATCCTTAAGAAATATTTTTTCATCCAGGAATACCTTATTAATTATGGTTATTTACTCTGTTACCTTTCTTCTACGCCTTGATAACTTCTTTTTAAATCACAATAATTCACTCGCAAAATTCGTCATTCTATTCACATTTTCCAATCTTTTCTTAATCATCTCTCCTGACCTTTTATCCTCCAAATTCAACATTTTCAAAATAATGACTCAATGAACCTAGAACTGCATTTACATTTCAATAATTTATTTTGAGATATATTTCTGCAATACACATTTTCTCTACATTTAGTTCCTTGTAAAATGAGTTATTTTCCGCTATGTTCTCATGCACCTTCCCCGCTCTGCTTCTGTTATACACTTGTTTTTCTCTTTTTACTTTATTCTTGATTAACATATCCATTCTCGCGTATACATGCACCTGCTCTCCTCTTATGTATGAGTGGGTGTTTGAGAGAGAGAGAGAGAGAGAGAGAGAGAGAGAGAGAGAGAGAGAGAGAGAGAGAGAGAGAGAGAGAGAGAGAGAGAGAAAGAGAGAGAGAGAATAAAAAGCAAACTATATGCAACGATTGTCAATTTTTCTCCATATTAGTCATTCCATTATAGCTAATTCTTACCATGATACGTTTTCTCCATTAAATCTCCCTAAACGAATAACTGAAGTTTCTTGCCCCAGAACCACACCATCATAAAATCGATAATCCTCACCAATGAAGTGTAAGACAAAGCATATAACTATCAGATACTGGAAGAGTTCTCTCGTCTACGACTTGCGAGAAACCTGCATAACGTTCACCAAAGAGGGGATTCCCTTCAAGATCACAAAGGTAGTCTTAGAAACCATTAATTAGATCATTTCCTTCGGCATTGTGGGACCAGAAGGAGTTATGTTTTAGCCGGTGTCTCATCTCTTTGGGGGTCTTCAGAAGCCGGGCTTGATGACGTTATATTATTTAGGATTTTCATAGAGAAATAATTTCATTTGATAAGTTGTCCCATTTCATATTGTAGTTAGGTATGATTTTCACATCTGATATGTAAATGAAATTATTTTGTATAGAAGACCATATCGTTTACCATATGTTATTTTTTTATTTGAATTGCTATTAATAGAATCTTACTTTTCAAATTCATTCTTGTTAAAGGATAGATAATATCATTATAAATTTACCAGAAACAAAGTTTAAGCCTTACATGTTTTACGTCATAGAAATGGAAGCAGGCTACAAATGGCCAGGATTTTTCAAAACTCTTCTCAGCTTTCTGACATTGAATGATTGTTTTGGCAATATCTATTCTTGAAAGAAAAGCTTCTATAGAGAATCCTTGATCTAAAAGGCCGGCGTTTGTTCAATAATTGGGAATAAATTGGGAATAAGAGATAAACACATTACCAAAGGAGCAAATTGATAAATACGAAACGTATTGCCACAGCTTCCATATTTGTTATGGTTTGCGTTTCACGATTCAAGTGTTGCATTGTATTTAAATGATATTTCTACATTAGAATGATTTAGCAGCCCTTGAGGCCTATTGTGTAGGCCACAATGAATAAGAAGACCATTCAGGATTTGACTAATGAAGGAAGCTAACTTCAGTCATTTATTGGCAAACAAGAATTCTGATCAATAGATAAACGAGGTGTTTTCAGACCAATCACTCAATTAAATTTAGAATTTTCTTTTCATTTTATTATCGAGTTTGGGAACGTTTGGTTAGAATAGAAATTACCTAATTTCTACCATGGTTGATATTTATCATCCTCATCATCATCATCATCATCATCATCATCTCCTACGGCTTTTGACGCAAATGTCCTCTGTTAGATTTCACCAATCGTCTCTTTCTTAAGATTTTATTGTGATACTTCTCCATTCACCGTTTCCTACTTCTCTGTTCAAAGTCCTCAGGCCAGTTTAAAGCTTGGTGAACTAATATTTAGGAAGTGTGTAATTCAGGACTATCAAAATCTATGATAATTTTCTGTAATTTTCACTCGATTTCATATTAGCAAGTATTAAACCAAAAGTAGGTTTCAGTGTCAATACGACTCTATTTTAGCTGTTTAGGTATAGAAACCAAATATTGTTTTTCATATACAATTCAACTCTATACAATTATACTTAATACTAGTGTACACGAGCCGTTAAAATGACGTCTAAGTATTTATATAGATATGTACCCACGCACAGATAGTATCTCATCTCTCGTCAGGATATGACTATCCTCTCCCCCTTGAACGTGACAGGAAATATACATAAATATACACACACACACACACATATATATATATATATATATATATATATATATATATATACACACATATATATATATATATATATATACATACATATATATATATATATATATATATATATATATATATGTATGTATGTATGCTGTATATATAAATAGCGTTCGATCCCAAGTATGAGGTAGAAATTTATTTCTATTAGAACACGATGTTGTGTTGATATTTATCCATAAATATATATATATATATATATATATATATATATATATATATATATATATAAATTTCTACCTCATACTTGGGATCGAACGCTAGCCCCTTCTAATGAAAGGCCAGGTCGAAACCAACCATGCCACGAGAGGCCATAAAGGAAATCCGAACCTGACACTAATCTAGCTGTCCGAGGATTTACCTGGCGAGACATCAGTCTCTTACCAGCGAGTTTTACCCGATTTCCCCGGATATATATATATATATATATATATATATATATATATATATATATATATACATATATATATATATATATATATATATATATATATATATATATATATATATATATATATATATATATATATATACATATATATATATATATATATTTAAGGGGAGATTTAGAAATATTTTCGCAGAAATTTCAATGTATTATTTTAGTAGTGATAATGAAACTTTAAATGTCTAGAGTTGCAAAAATGCAACAGATATCAATCATTATTTTCTAAATAAATCCGGTGCATTTATTTCCGAGTAAAATGAACTTATAGTTTGTATTAATGTAAAATTCCTATGTATTATAATTAATCAAAATTTCAAAAAAGAAACAGAGATAGGAAATACCATGAGCCTGGCATGAAGTTAAAAAAACAATTTGTCTCACTGAATAAAGAACAAGCTTAGTGTCGTTCATTAGAATTAAAGGTATATAAATGTCTTACTGCTGGTATGAAGTAAAGAGCCACTGGACATACGTGGGAGGTCGCGGTGCTTTCCCAAAAATATTGTTATCTTCGCTAATGAAGTTGGAAGGAGGTTAAGTTATACCCACTGGTTGTGTGTTTGTTTGTGAACCGCTTCCTGTCCACAATTTTGGTAGTAGAATAATGAAAATTGCAGGGATTATCTGTTATATGAAAATCTGGAGATGATTAAATTTTGGAAGGTCAAGATTAAAGGTTAAGGTCACGGTCAAGCAAAATGTCCAATTCACGTAATCAGCCATAAGTTTGGACATCGTTGTCACAGGGACCTGAAATTAGGTTCATATTTGAATGTATGAAAATCCACGCCAATTAATACGTGTTAGGGTCAAAGATCAAGGTCAAGGTCGAGCAAAAGGTCGAGAGATAATCTTCGGTGGCAAAGGTCTGTGCTCCACTGAGTATCCCTCCAGCTTGATATTGTTTACTTTCAAAAATTGAGCATTATTCCTGACATTTAGTTGTACATGTGTATGTTTGCTTAAGTGATGTAAATGTGATGAAATTGCATCACCAACGAACATATAAACTTTATTTGAAAAGGGCAGTATGCTATTTTGTTTATTCATATTTCTCTTTGTACATTACCTTGTTAATTTCCAAAATATTTCATCATCTTCCACAAGAAAAGTATTATGCTTAGCCTAGGTTCGGCTTGGTTGAACTCTTTCTCTGAAATACCAGTAGTCAGAACCAACAGTTTTCATTAATTTTGAATGTATCATATTGTACGAAATTTTACAGATAAAATATTGATATAGTTATAATTTAGGTAACACCCATGTTTAGAGTTTCCAACACTGCAAGTTGTTTTCATAACATGATTTTACATTAACACATTGAAAAAGTCTCAGAAATATTTTTCAATAGAGATTCTGGTAAGAATGACCAAAATTTCCTCATATTCTTTGTCCTATTATCGTAGCAATTGTTAGCTTTACTTTTAAACAATACTAAAAGCTACTCCTACCTCTACAAGTACATATTGAATGGTTTCATCATTATCAAATCCCTCAATGTTTGTTTTCGTAAGTCTGCTTTGATTGTAAGCAAAAATTTATCTATTTTTTTCACTTCAAAGACTCTTACAATTTGGTCTGCCAAATTCTTCCAACAAATCATATCTTTAAATCTCTTAGGCAGATTATCTAATTAAATATGCAACGCTTTTAAAGCTTACAAGTTGTTTTAAACTTACTTAATAGCGTTGTAAATCTTATATTTCTCAATTGGTATTACCATTTCTTAACAATTATTTAAATCATTTTGTTTTAATAAGGATTAAGTCCTCCCCTTTACCTCTTTACTTTTATACATGAAATATATATCTTACTATGCAATGAAATGCCCTAGCAGGATAATGTCCTAGTCAGTACATAAGCCCCTCTCCTTCTGAGGTAGGACCAGGGACAGCCAGGCAAAGGCTACTGATGACTCAGCAGATAAACCTACAGGTTCCCCCTAAATCCCCAAACTTTAGCTTACAAGAATGGTGAGGTTACATACACTACAATAAATTATTGAGTTGAGTGGATCTCGAGCCCCAGTCCAATAGATCACCAAGCAGGGACTTTTCCAATAGGATACCACAGGTGAGAACAAGGGGAATCAGAAGTTGAATTAAAAATACAGAGTTTCTAATGAAACCATCATAGTCATCGCCTCCAGCTCTCTCTCTCTCTCTCTCCCTCTCTCTCTCTCTCTCTCTCTCTCTCTCTCTCTCTCTCTCTCTCTCTCTCTCACTCGGCAGCATTATTGGGATTAGTGCTTTTTAAATTCCAGTGTCAGTCACTCCTGATTGCACCTGCAGAATTTTAAATTTTTTCCTGGAGTATTCCAGGTTTCGTATATCTAATTTTTTTTTCGCCTTTACCTTTCTGAATCCTAACAATTCTTTACCAGTGATGATTTTCAAGGTATATTCCATCCCTTCCCACCTCATTCTACTATTAGAAATTCTGTTGTTTTTAATAATAGAAAACAGTTTACTTTTTCGCGCTTTGAATTTTGACTTAGTTCTCTAACAACTAAATGATGATCAGTTCTTATGCCAGCACACATTTGTGTACGGAGAAATGTTACAGAATTACGTCGCTAACTGCTTATTTTTATTATTGTAATAATAATAATAATAATAATAATAATAATAATAATAATAATAATAATAATAATAATGATTATTATTATAATTACTATCATTATGATGATGATGATGATGATGACGATGATGATTATTATTATTATTATTATTATCATTATTATTATTGTTGTTGTTTTTGTTGTTGATCTTGTTATTATTTCCATCATGTGATATCCAAGTTCTTCCATTGATCCAAATATTTACCAAAGAAAAAAAATATTAAGAAAGATCCAAACCTCCATGGGTTTCCATTATCTCTTTTTATAATTGCACCTAGATTTTGCATTGAAGTCATCTTTCGCAAACGATATATTTCTAGCTTGTATTCTGTTGATTTCATCTTTCATACCTTTACGTAAACATATTATTTGTAACTTCAGTACCAGCCTTTATTTGGGCCTAGTATTGCTTGTTACTTATTTTCCACCAAGGTATTACCCTATGTAACCGTTTCTTCCACGTCTTGTATCAGTATTGGATTTTTATTTGGACCAGAAGTTGTGGTGGCCCTGTGGTAACGTCCCTTACTGGTGATCGCCAGACTGGAGTTCGAGTTTCGCTAAAACTCTTTAGTTCCTTTGGTCGCTGCACCTTCACCATCCTTGTGAGCTAAGGATGTGGTTTTTGGGGAGCTTATAGGTCTATATGCTGAGTCATCACCAGCCATTGGCTGGCCCTCCTTGGTTCAGCTTGAGTGGAGAGCGGTCTTGGGCGCTGATCATATTTGATATGGTTAGTGTGTAGGGCATTGCCCTACTTGATAAGGCAATGTAACAGTCTTTTGCCTCTGCTATTCATGAATGACCTTTAATCCAGTAATTTTGTTATTTCCTTTACTTTTTATCTGATGGAGCACCGACAAGTTACTTTGAAACTTATTAATCAACTCTCTTATCTATTCCAGGGTGTTGAAATTCGCTAGTATCATCACATTCATGTAGCAATTCTAATACTTATGTGTGACTTTGTCTTAGTGTGTTTGAATCTTTAAAAGTTTAAAGGCCGTTCATGAGTGGCAGAGGCAAGGAACAGTGACATTGCCCTATTAAGCAGAACAATGCCCTAGAGACTAATCATACACATTTATGATCAGCGCCTAAGCCCCTTCTCCACCCAAGATAGAACCAAGGACAGCTAGGTAATGGGTGCTGATGACTCAGCAGATAGACCTACAGGCTCTCCCAAAGGATGATGAGGTTACATCGATCAAAGGAACTGATGAGTTTGAACGGGACTCGAACCCCAGTCGGACGATCACCAGGCAAGGACGTTACCACATAAGCAACCACAACCCTATTCAATACTACGTCGATTCTTAAATCTAAACCGGAGAAGAATCTCTATGTGAATAAAAACATCCATAAATTTAGTGGCTTTAGATTCCTCTAAGTAGGTTAGAAAATAAGATAACCATCGGCACTACTATGTATAAAGTGATGTATAAACCGAGATTGATAACGCAAAACGGTTACCTGAAAGGCCATATTTATGCTTATACTGTATGGTAAACAGAGAGATGAATTATTCGTTCCCTTTGGAAAGCACTGGAAGGGTAAATATAGTATTGATCTACTGTTATTCGTTTCATTTAGAATGACAAACACAACATTACATAACGTTTGGTTATTGACAATCAAATACTTTCGGTCTAGATAATGGATAAGAACAATAGGTTTAGGAAATTTTTCAAATGTTTAGCCATCTCAATTAAAGTTTCTTTAATTCCAGACAAAATTAGATATTACTTTTCCGGAAGGCTATTTATCAACTGGGAAATAATGTTGGTGTGATAGTAAGATTTGAGTAATTGAAATATCATAGTAGTTATTTTCCATTTCAGCTAATTTAGGAGGAGAGTCAACCTTTGTTCATAAGGGTAAACGATACCAATATATATCTAGGTTCCTATCTTTATTAGTAATCGATGAGGGTATATAATTCTGATTGCCAAAACCGCTAGGAAATCTGGATAGTATTTCTCAGCCGATTCTGGGTACATGTTCTTTGAAACGTATACAATCATTATACCCTAAAAGGCTTGTCGTGTTGGCGACTGAAATATGCAAAACTCTAAAATGCAAACATGGCTTTAAAACGTAAAATAACAGTTGGCACAGTGTCAACAGAGAGGAACGAGATACAAAAACACTCGCTCGAAAAGACACCCATATTGAAATACATGCATATAGAAAAGTCTAGCTATTTCACTGGACTAAGGAACTGTCATAACAAAAACATGAATAAAAATAGGCATAATTGAAGAAATATTAGACTTATTTCCCCTCTGTAATAAAGAGCAAGTGCTTGGCTATATATATATATATATATATATACATATATATATATATATATATATATGTGTGTGTGTGTGTGTGTGTTTGTGTATGTATACCCATATATATATATATATATATATTATATATATATGTATATATATGATATATATATTTATATATATATATATATATATATATATATTTATTTATATATACACACACATATATATGTATATATATATAATATATATATACATTATATATATATATATATATTTATATATATATATATATATATATACATACTTATATATATATATATGTATACAGATATATATATATATATATATATAAATGTATATATATACATAAATATATCTATATATATGTATAAGTATATATATATACAGTATATATGAATATTTATACACATATATATATGTATATATATATAGATATATGTATATATATATATATATATATATGTATATATATATACACACACATATATATATATATATATACATACCTATATATACATATATATATGTATATATATACAGTATATATATACATATATATATATATACATACATATATATATATATATATATAATGTATATATACGTGAGTGTATATATATATACAGTATATATATATATATATATATATATATGTATATATAGGTACATATACATACATATATATATATATATATATATAAATTATTTCCTGTCACGGTAAAGGGGAGAGGGATAGTCACACCCTGGCGAGAGGAGTGTACCCCGAAAAGTACACTCGGTAACCACACTCTCCAACAAATTTCCGAACCAGCGGGATGTAGTTAAGAAAGCGGGGATTGGTGTGAAGAGCTGAATCTGTGTGTGAGTGTGCGTGCGTGTGTGTGTGTGTGTGTGTGTGTGATATCTGTCTAAATATTTAGACGTCATTTTTGACGGCTCTGGTATACTAATATACAGTATATATGCTTTACAATTTCAATATATCGCATAAACAGTGAAAATCAGCTTATGAATGGGCAGATATAATCAAAACAAACATGAATTCAACTGACGCCAAATATCAATATAATAGAGACAATATATAAAGAAAAATAATTTCCCTTATAAACTAATTTAATGATTGTACCTTGCTGTTTGAGAATATTGTAGATAGGATAAAAAAATGGTGACCACGCAACAGGAGCACAGATTAAAATAAATTATTATTATTATTATTATTATTATTATTATTATTATTATTATTATTATTATTAGATCTTAGTTGAAAAAAATCTTTTGTCCTTAAGTGTCCGGTTTTATTGGGAAAGGGTTGATAATTAGTGATCATGTTCACCCGCCAAAAACCGTTTATCTTTTTATGAGTGTAAAATGTTTATAATAACTTTGAGAGAATCACAAACGGTATGAAAGTGTCAAATGAGTTTTTATTCACTTATTAAAATACTCAAACAGATACTTGTAGCTTAAAGAGAGAGATACTTAACGACTTCTTGTTCTCCCGAGAATTAGCTGCCTCACACTACCGCATCATATATGGCTGATGCCCAGAGACTCTCAGAAATTCTGAGCTAACCAAAATGGTGGGGAAATGTATTCAGGGGAAGACCCTACTCTCCAATAATGGGAAACACCCAAAATGACTTCTAATATTGGTTACTTAAAGTGTTTATCAATAGCAAAGGAGGGTTATTACTAAGAGGCAGAGAATTAGGAATATGGATACGATAGCATACTACTGTAGAGCGTATTCTAATTACATGTAAGAAAATTGAATGGACATGGGTAGGTCATTTAAAGAGTATGACATAATAGAAGGAGAAAAAGAATAAAAGAATGGGTCCCCGGAGACTGCAAAAGAAGCAGTGGCAGGAAGAGAAGACGATGGATTGACGTGCTAAGAAAATTTGCGGGTATAAAACTGGTATAGAAACACCTTAAATAGATCCGAGTGGAAGGAAATATCTGTGAACTTTGTCCTGCAGTGGACTAGTTACGGCTGATGATGGTGATGATATCCTAGAAAACATTACTTCTGGCTAATAACTACTGCAAATTACTTGCCAAAATCCAATAAAAGCCCATGTGTACAACTTCCAGTAGTCAGGAATTATTAGGAAGCAACGTTAACAACAGAAAGAAAGTCTTAGATGTTAGTATTTGGAATTTACAAATATTCATACTAAAGAAATAAAAAAAAATTACGTTTCTTGCAGTTATGGTCTTATGAATAAATCGCCCATGAGAAGGAGGAGAGAAAACTAATGGACAAAAATTAAGTGTTCATATATAAATTAGTATATGTCAGACCAATGGTTTTCAAATAAGTGAGGATATGTCACCGATTCCTATAAACTTTAATAAAACTATTAGAAAACCTTCAATATTGAACGATTATGCATGAATAGGTCAATGACCCCTGAATGATTGTTATTAATGCTGTTTCTTCACATGCTGTTACAAGATATAAGTAATTTTATGTGCCTTGCACAACATCATTAAATAAGGATATGCTTTGTCCTGATACAAATAATTTGATCCAACAGTTCTAGTCTCTAATTCAACTGATATAATAAAATAAGCATATTTGCTTTAGCTTCAAGCGGAATGACTTGCTTCAATTTCAGCAACTTAGTGTATGGGAAAGATTAAGGTGATGGCAACACACATGTTTAACCTGGTAGCTGGATAGCCTCTTTTTTTCGGAGGGGGGGGGGGGGGGAGGGGCCGATTTTTAGAGTTTATGTATGATAGATCTAATTTACTGCTGTTAATGCTTTTAAAATATTTTATTTCATTTGTTCATTGATTCTCTTCTAGTTTATTTATCTCCTTGTTTCTTTTCCTCACTAAGCTATTTTTCCCTGTTTGAGCCATTGGGCTTATAGCATCCTGCTTTCCCATCTAGGGTTTTAGCTTACCTGGTAATAATAATAATAATAATAATAATAATAATAATAGTAATAATAATAATAATAATAATAATAATAATAATAATCTGTGCTACCTTATTATGCATAATCTTCAACATTATGTGGTTACCTTTAACAATAGGCAATTTCAGAGAACAATGAAATCCAGCTCCGCTTTCAATGTAAATTAACCCCTTTTGCTTCGCTTTGTAGTGAAAAACCATCACTCCAGTCACTTTATACGCCTATAGAGATGGCCCATTATCACAGAAAACGTTCCACACACACAGTGTGAAGTGCTGGATAAAGTGATGTGTTAGGTTAGACGCAAGACAATGGATGTAGATACGTTTTTTGGGGAGAAGATAAAGCTGTGAAATGTTCGTGGAGTTATTGATGTTCATGGAGAGTATTGTGCAGATTTCTAACAGTGGAAAGAATATGCCGAGGGTAGTTTGAGAGTTTATTTCCGGAATAGTTTTTCTTTTAGATGTCCCAAAACTATGAACGTACGTTTCATGTGGAAACCTATTTTATAAAGTAACAAATGATGAATTGTGGTAATGCAAAAAAGGCCATTTGTAAAGTTGTAACTGTCATAGAATAATCGTATTTTATTTGTACAACATGCTCCTTTTGCCTAATTATGTAATCAATGTTTATTTGTTTTGTTATAAGTAAACACTTTATCATAGGCCTCATAATAAAAAAGTTTTTATGTTTTCAGAATTTAGAGTAAAACTAGCATAAATAAAATATTAGGGCAACTACTTTTCATTGCTGCATAAAAACAAATTAATTCTATATAAAAGTAGAACTATTATTTATAAAATTTTCCTTAATTCATTCAGATTTGATTTTATTTATACTTAACTCATCCTGTTGAAGGATATTTGTGGGTAGATTGTCCTTAGTCTAACAGGTATATCGGTGTCAATGTCCATTGTCAGTTGCTAGATGGTTAGTCAACATTTTGAAGGTGACCTTAGTAAAATGTTTCTAGCAATCAAATATTTTTCATGCTGATAGAGCTACAATTGTTTTTTCTTGTTTGCCATATAGTGAGAAATCCCATCTAATTTTGGTGCAAAGTGGGTGATTTTACCAATCATCATTTAGTTTTATTTACATCAATATATGCAAACATGGATACTAGTGCTATTTTTTAATCTATGGTTACAAAAGTCTATTGGCATGTAATATGGACCGGAGGAGCCATTTAGTGCTTTTAGTAATAGAAACGGGTTACAAGGCTCATTTTATGGCACCTGTTATAAACACTTCTCTTGAATACCACATATCCACTTTAGTGCCTATAATCAAGAAGTATATAAAACTACACAGCACAAGTAGTACCAAAAAGGGGGTCAAAGGAAACGAGAACCACACTATAAATCATGCTGAGTATTTTGTAGACTTCTCTAGTCTGATACCCTTAAAATGTCGAACAATATTTGTAGACAGGTATAGAAATAGATAAAGAATTATTTTAACCATAGGTAAACAGTATATTTTCCTAATTACGTCTTAATTTGTAAATTACAAAGAGCTGATGTTTCAACATATTTTCATAACTGTTAGTCTCCTCTTCCATCAAATATTTAACACCTTCCAAAATCACAGAAAAAAATAGTCGGAGTTGGTTGGTTCCTCTGCTACATCAGCAACTCCTAATTTGGTTTAGGTATCAAGACCCATATAAGTATAGAGGTGGTATATCTGAGGTTTTAGAAGTGATAGGGTATCCTTAGAGAGGGTCCATATAGGCCAGGTAAGCACCAAGTGTGATGAGGATTGAATGAATCCTTCGATTCTACTCGGTTTATGATTTAATTCCTATTGAAGTCCAATATAATAATTTGTGCTGGAGCGTGTCTTTGATATGAAAATAATCATTTCCAATGGATATGGAGGCTAGATTCATAAGGAAATCATATTCTAAGTTACAAACTAAAATGAAATGTATTATTTGAAATTTTGAGCACTGTCAATACCGACCATGGAAATGAAAAATCCCGGAACTAAAATAAAAAGGCTACACCTTCCAGATGGTAAAAAATATTTAGAATTTCCAAAGCCAAACATGAGCCTGTTTCTGAATAAAACAATTTTAAAACCATTTTGGATCAAATTTGGTATACATTACTACAAAGAAATATGATAGATTTTCATTAGAATATTTACTAATTAGAGTCTCTAATAAGATAAATGTTGATGTATCATATTTCCAATTAGCAAATGAAGCAAATTTGCAAATCATCAATTAGAGTAGAAGTCACTTACCTACCATTGTTAATCAAATTACTTACGGCCTGAAAGGAAGCAAATTGTACGCCAGCACAGGTACAGCGAAGGTAAAATAAAAAATTAACTAGAAAGGACCCTCGAAGCAGCAAGAACCGTCTCCTGACGCTATCTGAAGACGTTTCTTCCTTTCATTGACACCTTAAACACCCACTCACCTTTCCTCCTTAAAGGAACAAGCCAAGACAGTTTGTTGTATGTATTTACTGTTTCTCTCTGTCTTGTCTTTAATAGGTATCTCTTGCGTTTGTATAAGCGTTTATGCTATGAAATGTGATACTGTATATATCTTTTATTTCTTATTGTTAATGGAATGTTTTCCAAATACATACATAAACACTCACAAATACACAAATACATATACACACATACACACACACACACACACACACACACACATATATATATATATATATATATATATATATATATATATATATATATATATATATGGACTGAACTATGGTTACAATGTTTGTGGGTATTATGAACCCAGAAAGTTGAATGAAAAAATTAAATACTCAGATAATTTTAGCAATCCCAATTTTTCTATTACACTTTGAAATATAACGATGAGTGAGCGACGCCGAACTCGAAATAATCTAATTAAGTTGACATTTGGGTGAAAAGCTGGATGGATACGTTTATCTGTGACTGGTGACATTTCTCGGTTGGTTGTGGCTGACGTTGGGCCAGGAGCCGAATGGTTTTTCGTTCTGCTTCTATTTTGAGGCGTCTGATTAAAACTCGAATTGTATTAATATATGAGCCGTGGTATGACTATGAAACAATATCCAATATATTTTGTAGATTTGAGAACAAAGACCTCAGAAGAATATTAGGAGTTGAATGGCAGGAGAGGATTACAAATGAAACTGTAAGAGATACTACTCAAGGGCCATGTATGGATGAGATTATGGTGAGGCGTAGATGGAAATGGTTTGGACATGCTCTTTGCACTCCCCAAACTTAGATTAGTTAAGCAAACTTTCAACTGGACTACACAAGACACTAGAAGAGTTGGAGGACCCAGGCCTACATGGCTGAGGACTATGAAGCGTGAAGTAGGAGATGGGGAACTGAGACATACTGATTTAAAAGCTCAAGGTAGAGACGACTGGCAAAATCTATATGAGGCCATCTACGTCAATAGGCGTAGGGGATAATGATATATTTGTTAGTTTCTCGGCTTATTTTTATTTTACTGTGATAGATGAATTCCCTAAAGTATTGCATGATTATTAGCTAACAAATTCTTTTTTTTTCTGAGATATTCTGGTAGTTGGATAAAATGTCTGTTGATAAATAAAGGCTTTATTCGGCAAATCAGACCATTGAGAATTTATGTGGTGATTTAGATTAATAAAACTAAATTGAATTATTCTTTTGATAGTCACTGAACATTTATATACCTTTTGTTAAAAATCTTAAATGTATTTTATAACAATATGGAATCCAAGTGTCTTTTTCCAGTATGGCACAATATATCAAATGATAAACTTTATGGAATATTAGATATATTTTATCAAGTAAAATCGCAAACATCTCAAGACCCTATGTCGCGACTTAACAGTTATTTTTTTAAAACCTTAAACATTGTATAACAGGTTGAAGATTAGTTAGACGTGTCATATGATTAACGACAAATCAATTATAAGGTTTCTAAAACTTTAAAATAAAACTAACTTACTCTGTGAATAAGAAATAGATACGTTGCTACGTTATGAAATAATATTGTAAAGATGCATTAAGATATAGTTCTATTACTATGTTACATTTTATACGAATTGTCATAACTGGTGAATATAATGATCT
>NC_090725.1:37862216-37872216 GCF_036898095.1 Palaemon carinicauda | reverse complement strand
GACTGGCCAGACAGTACTACATTGGAGCTCTCTCTCTGGTTACGGCAAATTTCAGCTTTGCCTACACATATACAGAATAGTCTGGCCTATTATTAACACATTCCCCTCTATTTTTATACACTTGACAACACTGAAATTACCAAACAATTCTTCTTCTCTCAAGAGGTTAACTACTGCACTGTAAGTGTACAGTGGCTACTTTCCTCTTTGTAAGGGTAGAAGAGAATCTTTAGTTATAGTAAGCAGCTATTCTAGGAGAAGAACACTCCAAATCATTGTTCTCTAGTCTTGGGTAGTGCCATAGCCTCTGTACCATGGTCTTCCAATGTCTTGGGTTAGAGACCTCTTACTTGAGGATACACTTGAGTACACTATTCTATCTTGTTTCTCTTTCTCTTGTTATTTAGAAGTTTTATCCTATTGTTATTTTCAAGTTTTTATAGTTTATATATGAAAGATTTATTTCAATGTTATTATTTTTCTTAAAGTTCTTGTAGTTTTTTCTTATTTCCTTTCCTCACTGGCTATTTTCCCTGTTGGAGCCCTTTGGCTTATAGCATTTTGCTTTTCCAACTAAGGTTGTAGTTTAGCAAGTAATAATAATAATAATAATAATAATAATAATAATAATAATAATAATAATAATAATAATAATAATAATGAGTGGCAAATAACTTTTATTGAGTTTCAAATAACAAAATACCTTTGAAAGAAGGACCAACATGAAGGTATAAAGAACCAAACATACACAAAAATATGCTAATATCACTAACTGCAACCTTGTTGCTAATCATAAATCCATTCCCAGACTCAATCTGAGTTGTCATTACATCTCAAAATATAATTCCTTAGAGAAATTACTTAAGATTGAACTAATACTTGATTCCATGCTATTTTTTCTTCTTGAATAGACCAGCTGTATCATTACCTTCCAGTTAAGAAAAATAATAAGATATCACAGTAAGTTAATCAGGCAAAACTTTGGCCCATATCTTAATCAAGATCAAATAATATCACCACAAAATAGATGACATGCTTTCTGATAGCCATGTTAGAATGATTTATACACATATATAATTAAATACACATTATGTATACATAAATATGTATACATTTATATATACATATATATACATACATTAATTATATATATATATATATATATATATACATATATATATATATATATATATATATATGTATATATATATATATATATATATATATATATATATATATATATATATATATATATATATGTATGTATATATATATATCCAGTAAATATATTTCATAGGAAAAGAAGAGATCAAATTAGGAAAATAGTCTTTGCAATTATATAAAAACTTTTAAAGCAACGCTGAAGCTCTTGACATAAATAACAGAATTATACGCAATAATTCCTCATATCTTATCCTTCTATCAAATCCTTGATCTATAATTTCTTATTCAATTTACTAAATCCGTTTATTAATGGCTCTAGTAAAAAATGCTTCTTTCTTCCTTTGAACAATTGATTAGCTAAATGACATCTTCGCAATGATTTGGCGATAATCTCTTTAAGTTCAAACCTTTACGTTGCTTTCTGTATTTTTCTCATCATATGGAGAATGTGTTCTAAAGAGATTTTAAACATTTTTGAAATAATTAAAAAAAAGAAAAAAATCTCTGTAACTTTGTTGTGTAATTAATGATGAACAGGATTGACACATTTTTCCGTGATATATACTTAATCAATAATATGTATATAATTATTTTTATTGGAAACGTTTTCATCAATTATTTGCAAAAGATATCTTTGGTTGATATCCAGTGGATGTTATAAATAGGCTTTATAAAAGAATGTATTTTATAGATTAGAAAGACTAATTCATCAAAAAACAGCAATAGAAAAGTTTTTTAGTTTTTGCATTCAATAGTAAAAATGTCGTTCATATTAAGAGATGGTGTTCGATGAAAAGAGGAAGGGGTTTAAGTTGGTAGATAAAAGACATGAACGAAATATCTGTTTAAGTCAGAAAAATCTGGAAAATCTTTTTTTAAAATGGAATAATAACCAATTACAGCAGTTATGCTATGGCCTTGTAGATTATATCATAGATGCTGGTTTTCTAATATTAATATAAAATTAGTGTACTGCAACTAGCATTAGTCTTTTCCAAAACACTTGATTAGGTGTTTTCACTTCCAAAGACATTTTGATGACATTTTCATACTATTAAATCATTCTTAATACCATTTATTTATAGTACAAGCCCAATAATCCATTAAAGTATTGCTAAATTATCTTTATTCCTGTCTTGAGGTCCGAAATGACGATGCGTTTGTTTTTATCAATAATCAGAATATTGAAATATTCAAGGAAAAGTCTTGTAACATAGTTCTTCAAAAAGAATGTTGTTTTCCTTTAAATTGATTTGTTTAGAAAAATCCCAACTAATGTAGATTATAAAATTTTTTATGCAAAAATTGTGGAGCCTCGAAGTTAAAAATCGATTTAGCACTTTTTTTTTTGTTGAGAACAGAGTTCTAAAATGCTTGACGTAGCATAATGATCTCAAGTTCAGCAATAAAAACGTTTTTATTTGATATTTTATAAAGGTTTCAATTTTTATCTTCAGAAATATCTTACCTACAATTCTCTTTCGCTCATAATTATGCAAATCTCTTTTGAGTACTTAAGAGAGTTTATTTTATAATCTCCGGGACGCCTCATTAACATCCTGGGAAAACACTAGAGAATTTTTTATCAAGAGCAACAAAATCTTGTTCATCTTTATTATTATTATTATTATTATTATTATTATTATTATTATTATTATTATTATTATTATTATTATTATTATTATTATTATTATTATTATTATCTGAGCTACAACCCTAGTTGGAAAAACAGGATACTATAAGCCCTGGGGCTTCATCAGGGAAAATAGCCCAGTGAGGTAAGGAAACAAGTGAAAGTAAAATATCTTAAAAATAGTAACAACATTAAAATAGATATTTCCTACATAACCAATAAAAACTTTACCTAAACAAGAGGAGGGGAAATAAGATAGAATAGTGTGCCCGTGTCTACCCTAAAGCTAGAGAACTCTAACCCAAGACAATGAAAGACTATGGTACAAAGGCTATGGCACTACCCAAGACTAGAGAGCAGTCGTCTAATTTTGGAGTGTCCTTCTCCAGAAGAGCTGCTTACTATAGCTAAAGAGTCTCTTCTACCCTTACCAAGAGGAAAGTGGCCACTGAACAATTACAGTGCATTAGATAATCCCTTGGATGAAGAAGTATTGTTTGGTAATCTCAGTGTTGTTAAGTATATGAGGACAGAGGAGAATATATAAGGAATAGGCTAGACTATTCGGTGTATGTGTAGGTAAAGGGAAAATGAACCATAACCATAGAGAAGGATCCATTATAGTACTGTATGGCCAGACTGGGGTTCATGTCCTTCTCAAACTCGTTAGTTTCTTTGGTAGCTGCAATCTCACCATCCTTGTGAGCTACGGATGTTGGTTTTGGGGGAGCCAATGGGTCTATCCACTGAGTCATTAGCAGCCATTGCCTGGCCTTCCTTGGTCCTAGCTTTTGTGGAGAGGGGCCTTGGGTGCTGATCATATGTATGTATGGTCAGTCTCTAGAGGGTTGACCTTCTTGCTAGGGCAATGTCGCTGTCCCTTGCCTCTGCCATTCCTGAGCGGACTTTAACCCTTTAAAACATAGTATTATGAGTAATTATCTTACCTTCCCTTTTAGTATTTTGCTCCAGTTTCCAGCTTTATGGACACCTGATAATACCCTTTTTATCACTGTGAATATATGTGATGATGTTAGCGATGTTGGGGTGCGGGTAGTAATCTGGTTTTGTTTTCATATCAAGATGCCTGTTATCCCCATGAGGGGTATAGCATCCATCTTTTTTATGGATGATGAGCAGGGGTGACGACCATGGCTTGAGGCATTTAGACAAAGGCTTATTACTTCCATTTTAGCGGATGTACATTTTGCAACTACAGAACAGTCTTGAGCCAACGAATCTGGTGTCCAACATTTGAATCCTGCTAACACACAGAGACCCACCTTTTTTATATGGGGATAGATCCCGTGCTTGCAGGGAACCATTGTCATCTTGCATAGCTCTGGGCAGATGACGTCGCAATATGTAGTGAGTGGGTGGGCATATGCATCTGTGGTCGTGCTGATGTGGAGAGCGAGGCTGGAGGCAATATATGATAAAGGTGTATACAAGTATGTGATGGCGTTGACTAAGCATTGCTGTATAACGTGGACCAGAAGGTGGAAATGGGTGAGGAAATCTACAACGATGAGAGGTACTATAATGTTAGAGACAATGAAATTCCAAATGTTGACAGCCAACAGGTGGACAACAGCAGTCTAGGAATAACAGGACCGGTCAATTAAGATTTAATGTGGTAGAAAGGAACGCCAGACCCCAGGTATTTACCAGAGAGTGCATATTAAATCCTGAGATATGGAAAAAGAAGAGTTTAGTAAATAGGGTGGCCACCGATATGGACTACTTACCTACTTTTTGACCATTGACCTCCAGTAGCATACTTCTTAGCAACAGTCCCTAATCTGGAGTGGTTATAGCATTTACCTTAGTTTCATTAAAAGTGGTGTTGTTGATGGTGGCTGTCCATATGGGTGTCGACTTTAGTTATCAGGTTCTTTGCGGGCAACGTGTCGACAACAGTAAGGGTAGCTCAAACAGGTTCCGGCCGGCTTTGTACCCAAAGGGCATGAAGTAGGGTTACTTTACGAGGAGAACAGTTTGCAGAAGCTGAAGGCGAGCAATACTGATAATTTTTCTGAGGGCTATCAATGCCTTTTGATCCCCCAATGCTTGTTGGGAGTGTTGAAAAACATTATCTGGACTAGTGCCTGACGATGGGGAGAGCTTGATATTATTTGGTGATATCCCTTTCCTCCCAAAGATAATAATAGATTTATTCGAAGGTATCGTTGGATATGTCTGCGAGGATGTAATTTTTTTTTTTTCTGCTTGAGTGGGGTAGGCACTTGATGTCACCCAGAACCTCGGCAAATGCATCAGTGTTGGTGAAGGGTAGGAATGTCGCCGCAGCAGCATGGACAGATGAGTCGAGGTAGGTGGTGGGCATTTTTGGAGGATACTGCAAACAAAGAGGTGAGCTGGGAGGCAGGCTGGCTGTTCGAGATAATCCGTTGGGGCAACAATGTGACAGGAGTGGAGGAGGCATGAATACGAGCACAAATCCTGAATAACTAACTTTATTAAGAGACAATCCAGGTATTTATTCCACTAAGCAGTCACATAGCTGTGACAAATACGTTTATATCCAACAGTTTTTGTTTATAAGATTGCTATTGTCATTAAAAAGAAAAAAAAAACCTGGATGATAATAGAGTTGAAATTAGCAGTGTAGACGAAAGCATAGATAGGGTCTACTCCTTTATGTGCATGTGCGTTTCTTGCTGTATGTGCTTTACAGCTCTACCCATAAAAAGGGAAAAATGTTGCAAAATTTTTACTTTAAGTATTACCATGTTTGGTGTGATTCTATTGATTTGGTGATAGGACCAAGCTTCTTCTTATGACAGGAATAAACTAATGCTATAGATAGTAAGATAGAAATATAACAATGTTTAATATATTTTCATAGGATACATATCATATGAAAAATTCCCTTTCTACATACGAAGAAAGCAATGCTAAAACATCAGATTATTACCATGCATAATAAAATTGTATTTCAGGTTACCAGGACAATATTAGTCATAAATATTTTGTAGCAAACTAATAAAATTCTTGAATATTTTATTAGCGATTGAGGCTCTTATCTAATAATAATAGTAATAATAATAATAATAATAATAATAATAATAATAATAATAATAATAATAATAATAATAATAATAATAATGATGATGAAGTTCTCCTAAACCATGAACGCTTGAAATGGCTGAAGAAGATAGCACACATATTTCACAAAAATCCTTTGTCTCCATAAAAGGATTCGCTCCCAAACAGAAAAAAATCTCTGGTTGGTTGCCATCTCAAAATATTAGACTGTTTTCTCTGTACAAAATTATTGTAGATAATAGTGGAAATACTTTACGGCACCTACAGTAATTTGTTTTTGCACATTTATGTGCTTCAAAGTATTAATTAGTAAACTTTTAGTTTATTTTGTTTACGAAAGGCGTTTAGCTATGCAGTACTTAAGAAAAAAATAATATATATCCTATCAGCAGACATAACCTTTACTCGATAATTTCTAACTCAATATTACATTCATAAATAAAGGAAAGTTTACTCAGCCAATTATTAGCTGACAAAGGCAGCAAAAGCGTTAACTAAAAAGCTATTCATATCTGCAACACACATGTAGCATTAGAAAGGATTTACTGCTTGGGAAGAATAGTTCCTGACACTAATCAAGGCAGTGAGTGAAAGTGTAACGGCAATCTCGATTGGTGACATCGTCTTAAATTCCTCTTCCGAACAATCACTGGTTCATATAGAGATCTTAAATACCAGTCTGGTTTAATAAACTGTATGAGAATTTATATTGCACTAGTAAAGGCTATATATGACCTGGCAAATAATTAAAAACTCCATTGTCTTGTTGTTAACACTGAGTTCTGTCATTTATTTGAAGAAATATAGTTTAGTTATATAGAATAAATATCCAAATTCGTATATGATTCAGATGGCTTTACTACTTAGTTAGAATTAATTTTGACAGCTGTCATGTACAGTAGGATAGCCTCTCTCTTTACTTTGTATAGACTTTTTTAAGAAACTGTTTAGGTAATTCAAATTAACTCTAGGTACATGAAATGTATTTCTAACAGATATTTTGTTTTTATTAAGAAAATAAGTGAAACATTTAGGTAATAATCATGAGCTTAACATTGTTTTAATTTTTCAGATAATTTTTCTAAACTTAAATCATAGTTTCTATCAATATCATTAAGATATTTCCTTATTTTGATGTTTAATCTAAAAGGGAAATCCTGAAAAGCAGAAAATAATCATTACATTTTTATTACATTATAGCACCAGCTGGATATTTTTAATAGATTAGTTTGCGAAAAACTTCTGGTAAGTACTTTAAAAATTCTTTTCTTTCTGAGTTAATAAGACTCTTCATGCCTAAGCTCTGAAAAGAAGAGAAACTTTTGCACTTTATTTACTGTTTCTTACATTACCCGAAGGAGACAGCTAGAAAAGGTGAAAGAAAAGAATCGTCTTTGAAGTCAAGATTAATACTTATGAGCAAAGTCAGGTCATAAAAAAAGAGGGAGCAGATTTTTTGGCCCTCCAACAAACAACCATTTCCATTCCACCTCATGATTTACAGTATATAATATATGATGTGGTAAGAAATATTTTACGCTAATTACTAAAAATAATTCTTTTATAATATAGGTGAAAAATTATAAATATATGCATATTTATAATAAATTCCAAGCTGGGCATAATACCAATTTAACCAAAATAGAATGCTATGCTTTGGAAGTTTAGAATAGATCGCAAGACAAGAAGGTATGAATGTGTCTCCTTTATTTACCATTTTCCTCAACCATTGTACTGAGGGCTGCATGTTCTTAGTGCCTAGATACATAGAAGAAAATGCAGAATACTTTATGTTTATAGTATAGTTTAACAATACAAAGACACACACACACACGCACACACACACACACACACACACACATATATATATATATATATATATATATATATATATATATATATGTGTGTGTGTGTGTGTGTGTGTGTGTGTGTGTGTGTATGTGTGTGTATGTGTGTGTTTGTGTTAATGATCGACTTTCTGGATACTGAAAATGTCCTTTTGATTACATATTATCATTAACTTATGAAAAGAGGGGGTTTAGCCAGTAATATAGTCAGAGCCTTGCAAGATGGTCAGGACGCTAAGAATTGGAAATTCAGAGGATGCCCTGATAAGCAGGCGGGATCCAATCGACCAACATCAGAGGACAGTGTTCCTCAGATATGGAAGACAATAGGAAAGAGCAGTTGACCAGTCTAAGGCTGCAGGTAAGGCGGCAGAGGGAATGTCCCATAGCCAACACACATCCAGTGCTAGGAGAACTCAAGCTGACAAGACGGAAAGTAGAGACACTTTTGCGAAGATAGGCTAACTAAGCAAAGGAGTCAAGACTCCGCAGCAAGAGGTACATAGCACAGGATTGGAAGCTATAGTCACAGAACAGGCAACTGCCAAGGCGGCCCAGGAGAACCCCAAGGGGTACTAACTCTTTGCCTGGATAGGGTTAGGCCATAGGGAGAATTATGCAGGCAAGCCTAGCCCATGTAGCGGGTGAGGGAAAAACTCAATTGCTAGGGTAAGATGACTAGACTAGAAGAACTGTATCTCCCAGAACAGTCAGGTTATGACCTAACCAGGAGGGGGAAGGGATAGAGAAATCACCCAAAGGTGGTCTCTCAGAGAGATTTAGTCTAGTGAAGGAAAAAAATCTCGCCCACTGTGAGCTAGGATAGATAGCCTGCCAGCTATCCTGTTCAAAGATGGTGACAAAGAGTACTTCAGTCGCCATAGGACGAGACAGGGATGGGAACAAAGTTCCACAGCAGGTAGACACACTAGCAAGCACAAGGGGAAGGGAAAAATATGGTGATGGGGGACTCAGAAATTGGTAATGCCTAACTGCTACATAGAACAGAAATAGTGTTCTAAGGTGTCTGCAGTGATAGGGCACAGAGGACAAGTCCACACAACCAGCCATAGCCTATCAAAAACTAAGAGGGAAGCCTAACAATGGCTAAGGCGGCACAAGGGGATGTACCTCTCATCATTCGAACAGGGGGTAATATGTTTCAATGGGTAAACAAGAAGTAGACACAGGGAGCCAGACATATAGGCTGAGTGGAAAGTAAAAACAGTCACCCTAGGACAACTGTAAAACATTATTCAACTCCCAAAGGGACCTTTAGGACCACAGCTCCCCGGTGTGAGGAGTCAACAGCATGGGAGGATGGGCAGCCTCACGAAACCGATAAGGTTAGGTGAGAAAAGGGAATGGTGCGCTAGAGTAAAATCACCAGGCATGGGTGCTGGCAGGGCGATGCTAATGCTGATAAAAAACACAAGTAATACCATAATAAAAGGGTTGTGATACCCATAACCATACCACACTGTAAAAGAGTAATGTAAAATGTATTACTACAATAAAATTACTAAATATGTCAGCATTTCTGAGTGATTTTGAAATATGATGCACCGGCGCCGACCGTATGCTGGCCACAGATAATAAGAGGTATGCAAATCGAATGAAAAACGGGCTGGAGACGCGAAATTCTCCAACAGACAAGAAAAGGGTAGTCAACTTAGTCGATGAGAAAGAAGCTGAACTATCCATGATCGCTAAATCACTCAAAAAGCTAAGAAAACAGCCAGAAAACTCCTAACAGCAGGGGATGGATGACCATGGCTTCTTATTAACACGTTCCTGATTTATATACTCTATATCTCGGGATATTCGTTCTAGAGGTTAGAGATCCGTAATACCTCTAAGTTAAAATTCTCTGGTATTGTCACTCGCAAAAATATCACAAGTAGAAATCTACCATTGAAGAACTTTCATCAGAACCACATGGCTCGAGCCCAAAAATAGATTTTTCCTATGTCAAAATCTAGTGTATATTTATAATAAACATATATATATATATATATATATATATATATATATATATATATGTATATATATATATATATATATATATATATATATATATATATGTATATATATATATATATGTATATATGTATTATTATACATATATAAATATATATATATATATATATATATATATATATATATATATATACAGTATATATATACATATATATATATATATATATATATATATATATATATACAGTACATATATAAATACATATATATATATATATATATATATATATATATATATATTATATAC
>NC_090725.1:37847216-37854716 GCF_036898095.1 Palaemon carinicauda | reverse complement strand
TGGAAGAAAACAGCAAAAGCATTCTATTCTCATTGTTAAAGTTTTGTTTATTAGTGCGTGTTCGCACCGCGAACCCTTTTGTTTTGAAAACCGCGTGGTAGATTTTAGTCCTATTGGTTAGCAGGATAGCCAACCGCGTGAAAAGAATTTGTGTTCTGTTTTTTTTTTTCTGAGTGTTTATTATCAAAGTGGTTAAAATTTTCATTTATTTTATATATTGTGCATTAAGTGAAAGTGTTATTTTGTGTTTTAAAAAAAAAAAAAGTGAAGTGAAACTTACGAAATTTTAGGATAAAAACCGTGGCAGGCTGAGCACGTGTTCATTTCAAAACATGGCCAACCTGATATAACTCAGCCAATCGCCGTGTTTCCGAACGAAGCCAAGGTTTAATATTGTCTGTTATTATTACCTTTGTCAATTGTTTACCAATTCTATTCAGACCCGAGATTTTAGTCGAATTTCGTTGTATTCACGCACATCAATCGTTTAATTTTGTGCATGGAATATCTTATCATTTATCTTTAGTGCTAAGATGCAGGCTAGTCTCATATCGGAACCTTTGGCTTACGATTCACGTAAACGTTTTACGGCCGTGAGGCATAATTCTGTAGAGTAACGGTAAGACCACGTGGCGTTCCTTATTTCGATTTTTTTTCTTTTGATAGTAAGTGTTTGTAATTTCATTTTATTACTTTCGTGGAGATTCCATTTTTTCCCCTTAAGACTAGCATAGGAGCGTCACACATCGTGGAGATTCAATTTTTTTTCCTTATGACTGGCATAGGAGGGTCACATATCGTGAAGATTCCATTTTTTTCCCTTAAGACTAGCATAGGAGGGTCACACATCGTGAAGATTACATTTTTTTTCCCCTTAAGACTAGCATAGGAGGGTCACACATAGTGGAGATTACATTTTTTTCCTTAACACTAGCATAGGAGGGTCACACATCGTGGAGATTACATTTTTTTCCTTAAGACTAGCATAGGAGGGTCATACATCGTGGAGATTCCATTTTTTTTCCTTAAGACTAGCATAGGAGGGTCACACATCGTGGAGATTCCATTTTTTTCCTTAAGACTAGCATAGGAGGGTCACACATCGTGGAGATTCCATTTTTTTCCCTTAAGACTAGCATAGGAGCGTCACACATCGTGGAGATTCCATTTTTTTTTCCTTAAGACTAGCATAGGAAGGTCACACATCGTGGAGATTCCATTTTTTTTTCCTTAAGTCTAGCATAGGAGGGTCACACATCGTGGAGATTCCATTTTTTTCCCTTATGACTGGCATAGGAGGGTCACACATCGTGGAGATTCCATTTTTTTCCTTAAGTCTAGCATAGGAGGGTCACACATCGTGGAGATTCCATTTTTTTCCTTATGACTGGCACAGGAGGGTCACACATCGTGGAGATTCCATTTTTTTCCTTAAGACTAGCATAGGAGGGTCACACATCGTGGAGATTCCATTTTTTCCCTTAAGACTAGCATAGGAGGGTCACACATCGTGGAGATTCCATTTTTTTCCCTTAAGTCTAGCATAAGAGGGTCACACATCGTGGAGATTCCTTTTTTTTCCTTATGACTGGCACAGGAGGGTCACACATCGTGGAGATTCCATTTTTTTCCTTAAGACTAGCATAGGAGGGTCACTCATCGTGGAGATTCCATTTTTTTTTCCTTAAGACTAGCACAGGGTCATTCATTGTTGTGATTGCATTTATTTATGACTAGCATAGAGGGTCATTCATTGTTGTGATTCCATTTCTATATGACTAGCATAGCGATTCACCCATTGTTGTGATTCCAATTTTTTAAAGACTAGCATAGAGATTCACCCATTGTTGTGATTCCAATTTTTTAAAGACTAACATAGAGATTCACCCATTGTTGTGATTCCGTTTTTTTTTATGACTAGCATAGAGATTCACCCATTGTTGTGATTCCATTTTTTAAAAAGACTAGCATAGAGGTTCACCCATTGTTGTGATTACATTTTTTTTGTACAAGCATAGAGATTCACCCATTGTGGTGATTCCATTTCTTTTATGACTGGTATAAAGGTTCACCCATAGTTGTGATTCCATTTTATTTCGTCCAGCATAGTGTCACCCATAGTTGTGATCTCATTTTTTTCCCTGACTACCCCAGAGGGTCACCTACTGTATAGTTGCGATTCCGTTTTTCATTGTGTAGTACAGTTGTCATATATATCGTTACTTGTTTGGACGAATTACAACCGGACAGCCTAAGCTCACCCATTGTTGTGGCCCTGGTTTTCAAGTTAGGCTCCTGTTCAATTACTTGCAAGGCTTGCTATTTGGTGATAATTCTTTCTCAAGAGGCATTTTTCACAGCCATTGTGCATTTTGCCCAGCTCCATCTTCATCCTTCCTTCCAGGAGACTCTTGCATAAGGCTAGAGCGTCTTTCCCCTCCGTGTAATTTCTGGCACGGTCAACATCGTACCTTGTGTTGTTGAGTTTTTCTTGTCGCTGTCTCCACAAAAACTTAGCAAAATGACTGCTGCTGAAATCAGTGCATTTGTGGACTTGGCAGAAAGACAAGGCTATGAGGGAGAAGCATTGCGAAGGTATGTGCGGGAGCTCATGAATGAAAACAAAGCCCGGAGAAGAACAGAGCAAGAAAGGATGCGCTATGAAAGAGAGAGAGCGCATGAATTAAGAATGCAGGAGATGGACGCCCGATTGGCACAACTCAATCACTTGCCACCTCAACCCAATGTTGCCAAAGTCCAGCAGGACAATCGCAGGAGGACCCACTTCATTGAAGGGTTCACCAAGGAACTCCCTACAGTGGAACTGAAGGTGACCACGTCCCAGCTCAGCAAGAAGTGCGGACTGGGGGCAGGGAGTGATCTTGCACATGAGGGCTACAACTCATGCTTGGGTCAAAAGCCCGTGAAGGGTGTACAGCGAGTGCCCCCTCAGGTGCATGAAGGCTGCCAAGCCGGAGCCTAAAACTGTTAGGACACAACCTGCATTGGAAGACGACTGGCTCGGTGACATTGACCTTGGTGAGGTAGCTTGGCTAAGTGAGGAGGCCCAAGAGTCTTCCTCCTCCAGCAGTGAGTCTGAGCTTCGTACGTCAGAAGTTAATTCTGCCACAGGGGATAGGGCTACTCTAAGCGTCATGCCAGAGACCTCAGAGGAGAGCCAGGGGTCTCCCTTTTCCCACCGTGAGTCTGAGTCGAGTACCCGCAAATTCAATCCGGGTGAAACTGTGCCACTGAACACCACTGGAAATAGGGCTATCTCAATCACCAGGCCAGAGGTCTCAGAGCAGGCAAGAGGCGAACCACCCATCAGCGCCGAGACCCCAAGGAGCCAGACAAAGCTCATCAGGTTCCCACTGCTGGATGAGACATTGGTAAACAGGGCACCCGCCAACTCGAACGAGGTGGAAATGAATAACCCCTCTAAGGCTAAGTTCCTGCTAAAGGATGAGGTGCCCCTTAAGATCACCCGAGGTTCTCATGATCCTGCTGAGGCCCTGCACCAGCATGTAGTTGTCCCCCATAATTCCCGCTTGTCGGTGCTACGAATGGCCCATGAGGGACTGGGAGGGCACTCTGGGGTGAAGCGCACAACCCAACTGCTACAGCCCCATTTCTTCCGGCCAGGCTTGCAGAAGGGTGTTAAGGCTTCCGCAACCTCTTGCCATCCGTGCCAAGTCATCGGTAACTCTAAGAAAATAGTGCCAAGGGCCTCGCTCCAACTTATCCCATCCATAAGTGTTACAGAGATGACACAATTCTTTTATTGGTATGGCTTCCTAGCCACATTTCAGAAGGACGAAGGTTCCCACTTCATGGCAGAGGAGTCACGACCTCTGACCATACTCATAATTCAATTTTGGCTTCACCAGGTGCAAGCAGGAATTCCCAACTGTGGAGTTTACTTAAATGGCAGCATAAATTTCTTCCAGACATGGGAAAAACTCCAAACTCAAGAGAAAGAACTCTCAGGCATGGGCTCATCTCTTGAGCACCTTGGTTCCTATCGCGCTGACCATGTTTTCCCACAGACATTCCTAACGGACCATAACCATCTAAACTACTTGACTGAGCTACGTAATGGGAATAAAGGGCTCATGAGGTGCGGCATAGACCTCCAGAACTACAACTGGAAGGTCAAGCGCCTAAAGAACTCGTATGAGAGAGATGTGTTCTCCCGGCATTAGTGCCCAATGCACAGTGCCATGTCCATAGCGTAGCCATAGTCAGTAGGTAAATTTAGTTTGTATGAAAAAATATTTATTGGCCTTGGTGTCTCCCCAGGTAGACAAACTTGAGGAGCCATCTTGGCATCATTATTTGTATTTAATTCATTTTCATGTATTTATTTTACCTTTTTTTGCATATATGCCAATTTTCTTTAATTTTATGCCTACCACTGCACTAGGTCACTTAACTTTAACCATCTTTTACATTTTAATTTTGAATTTTGCATTTTTTAATTTTTTCAGTTGCTGCCTCACAGCCAGCATACTTATTTCTATGTGGTACTTAAAGTTAATTTACTGTCAAAATAACGTAAAATGATGACCCTAGTTGCAGCTTAGATATTTATCCATTATCGTGGTGAGACTCACTGAGGGAGGAATCATTAAGGCTAGTGGCTTCAGACCTTGCTTGCAGAGTTCTTGTCCTGTTTTAGGACAAAATCTCTGCTAAAATGGGGGGCTGTTAGTAATGGCGGTCATTACGCCACCTTTTTTCAAATAACAAAAGACCCCGCCAGCAAGCATGGGTCGAAACGCCACGAGTTTTGGGACCCTACCCAGAGTCTCACCCCCCTCCCACCATCCTATACCAGTCTACTCCCCCTGAGATCTCAATTTCAGCTACCTTCTACGAGTCACGTGACAACATCGAAGTCCCAGGAGAAGGAGGGAAGCGAGCTGTGAAGGATGTGGGGACACGTGACCAAGCCTGACCAATAGGACAGCGGTCAGGCCAATCCCCCCTACCTGCCCCCCCTCAATTGGGGGTCAAGTGGGGTTGATCTACCCAGGGAAAACTGGAGAGGCTTCTTCTTATCTCAACCTCCATGAGGATAACATCTCCTCTTCTTCACTCAACCTCCTTGAGGGAAAATCCATCGCTCTTCACCCTCAAGACATCAGGGAGGCAGGACCTCTGTCTACATATCCTTCCATAAGGGAAGGAACTAGAATCCTTTTACTAAGGTAAGGTGTCTGATTTTGAGATTCTCAATATCCTTACCCAACCTCCCATCCCTTCCTTATCACATCCCATTTTTTCCTTATCCTCTAAAGAAAATCCTACCCACTGAACCTTTTATCCTATCCCCTATACCCAGACCACGTGTGCCGTTTAGTCCTAGTTTTAATTAGTTCCCCTGTGACAGTGTTGATCCCCATGTGTAACGTTTAAATCCCTAAGCTTTGCATTTTCATTTAAGTTGCTTAAAAGTTTTAACCACACGACTTCATCGTGTTCCCAGCCGGTAGAAGTAAGTGTGCTGTTAATAATTCAATTTACTTCCCCTTCCAGTGAACGTTGATTGCTGTGCTGGCGTTTCATCCACGGCCAACCAAACTCCACCCGAAGCTCCTCGTGGCATAAATTAAAACATAATTAGCTATTGTGCTCCCCTTTCTTTTATTATTTTTTATATAAATGTTATTGTAAATACATATATTTGTCAGTATTCCTTGTATTATTGCTGACTGGCGACCTACCATTGTTATTTGTTTTGTTATGGCCCTTGAGTCTCTTAAGCAAGGCCAGACTCGAAACAGTGGCCCGTAACAATATATATATATATATATATATATATATATATATATATATATATATATATAAATGTTTGTATATATGCATATATATTAAATATAATCATATATATATATATATATATATACATACATATATATATGTATATATATATATATATATATATATATATATATATATATATATATATATATATATATATGCATATATATTAAATATAATGATATATATATATATGTATATATATGTATGTATATATATACATATATATATACATATACATATATATATATATATATATATATATATATATATATATACATATATATATATATATATATATATATATATATATATATATATATATATATGTATGCACACACACACATATATATATATATATATATATATATATATATATATTTATTTATATATATATATATATATATATATATATGTATATATATATATATATAAATATATATATATATATATATATATATATATATATATATATATATATATATATATATATATATATATATATATATATGCGTGTGTGTGTGTGTGTATAGAGTATATGAATGGTCATGTATTTTTGCACACACACAAGCACCCACCCACCCACACACACACACACACACACACACACACATATATATATATATATATATATATATATATATATATATATATATATATATATATATATATATATATATATATATATATAAACATGTGAAGTACAGACGTGAATATCATCCTAATGGCAAATTTGTTAATGAACTCGGTCATTGTACTGATAGTCCTCAGCTACAAAGAAAACTAAAATTTTCTGTAGGTGTTGTAACTAAAATTTTCTGTAGGTATTGTAATCGTAGGCTATTAAACCTAATTTACATAATTCTTGCCTATGAGGCAATAATGATAGAGCATTGTGTGTAGTTGTAAATGTGAATATAAAGGTTATCTCTTCCCTATATAGAGGCCAAAGACGTCATCATCATCTGTTTTATAAGTTAGGTCCAAAAGCAGAAACATGAGTTTTCCACCTTAAACCTAAAAAAAAAAAAAAAAAGTATTAATCCTTTAATCCCATAATAAGTTATTGTAGGTATCAATGAACATTTCAACAATTTCAATTATATTTATGGATACAAATTTGATATCACAGAGATAACTAGATCTAGAAACCCAACATATTATCTAGCATATCACTTGATAAACTTAAGACCAGTTATCAACGAAGGGGCTTCATCTAAACTCGGCGAGTAGTAACAATAGCAACATAGCTTTGCATGGGCTTCACTGATTATAATCAAGTTACATCCGTTGAAAATCTCTACACATAGCTCGCAAATAATACCTATGGCGTACTTTCGTTTGTTCTCTTAGGGTGTGGTTGTGTGTGCTTGTTGTTTTTTGTGCGTTAGTACCTGTTTGTATGAATGAGTGAGAGATAAATATGATGATAAAGCCCCAGGCTGATCGGTATAGAACCTAAATTTAAACATTGAAATCATCAACAAGCAACAAAGAGGCCTTTTTATCATCTTCTTGTATCTCAGAAGACGATCAAAGATAGAACCGTCCAAATATAGATATAAACAAATAAAAGTTATTATGGATGACACAAACATTTATGACGTAATTCCCATGACATCCACATTCATAGCACGACTTGTGAGAAGCAATATAATCAGTTCTAATATAAAC
>NC_090725.1:37832216-37842216 GCF_036898095.1 Palaemon carinicauda | reverse complement strand
ATGGACTTGTAATATTATTTTATTCATAACTATACTAACTAGCTATGTATACAGAGTAATTTATTTTATCTATAACGACACTAACTAGCTATGTATACAGAGTAATTTATTTGATCTATAACGACACTAACTAGCTATGTATACAGAGTAATTTATTCTATCTATAACGATACTAAATAGCTATGTATACAGAGTAATTGATTCTATCCATAATTTATATCATACTTACTTTGTTAATAAAACTGTTAATTACGTGTGTTTCATGATGTGGTTCGATTCCACTGTTAGAATTTCAACAACTTATCATGTTATAATTTCCAAATATTTTCTAATCACATATTTTTCTGATTTTTTCTCAAAACATTTCTCTGATTCATTGTAGGCCCCACAAACACGTTTCCTGATACTCTTACACTTCTCATAATACACTTATAAGATGAATATGATTCATATCCAAGCATCTACGTAAGGACCCATGGTGTTTTTCCTATGACAAAATGTATACAAATTTATTTAATTTTTGGGGGGTTAAAACCATTTCATATATGTTCTATGTTTTACCACATCATGTTATAACCTATTAATTCTTATTCTTCTCTGTCTTACACATCCCATACACACCATGATAATTCACTTGTTTACAGTTTAACTACAGTACTACAACGCATCACTTGATATTCTCCTTTCTAGGGTTGTGGTGGCCCATGTGGCATCTTCCCTGGCTGATGATCGCCCGACCGAGGTTTGAGTCTCGCTCAAAATCACTAGGTCCTTTGGTCACTGCAACTTTTCCATATCTGTGAACTATGGTTCGGGGTTTCTGGGAAGGCTATAGGTCTATCTGCTGAGTCATCATCAGCCATTGCATGGCCCTCCTTTGTCCTAGTTTGAGTGGAGATGGGGCTAAGGTGCTGATCGGGTATATATGGTCAGTGTCTAGGGCTTTGTCCTGCTTGGTAGGTCAATGTCCCTATCCCTTACTTCTGCCATCCATGAGTGGTCATTAAACGTATAAAATTCTTATTATTTTCCAATTCATCAGTTGCTTTACTTATATCTTTACACCCTCAACAGATATTTCTATAATAATACAGACTTAGATTAACCTTACTCAATCCTGCTCCAGAGATCTCTGCTATCCTTAACATTCAAAAACAAAACCCAATCCCTCGATCACTGGCTGCATCTCACTCTAACCATCTTTAATCTACAGAATCAACTGTTCTTAGTCATACACTGCATCTTTCCGTGTTGTACAAGTTTTTCCTAAAGTTTTTGTTCATATCAACCTCTTTTATTATCTACTATAATTGTTTCTGTCTTTCATTTTATTCTACACAGTACCTTGTGAATTATCTTATCCTAGTGTACCTAAGCCGTCAAAAATGACGACAAAATATTTGGATAGATATGCACACACACATGCACGCACGCATATTCAACCTTTCCAACCACCAGCCCCTTTCTTAACCACAACAGGTCTGTTCTGTAATTTGTGGGAGAATGTGGTTTCTGAGTGTACCTCTTGAGGGTATGACTTCTCCTTTTTACCCTGAGAGTGATAGTATATATATATATATATATATATATATATATATATATATATATATATATATATATGCATATATATATATATATATATATATATATATATATATATATATATATATTTATATGCATATATATATGTATATATATATATATATATATATATATATATAATCAGATGCTTGCTATTTATTATATAGGGGGGATAGCAGAACTGTACTTCAAATATTTTCTTCGTTTATTAATTTTCTTATTTCTTCATTTTATTGCATCCCGTCTCTGTTTCCTCCTCCTACTATCTCATACCAATACATAGTCAATGCTGTTTGTATATTGATGTTTGTATATTGATTACATGAATCGTTTTCCTTAGTTCTGATAAAAAAATATTCATTATTCATGAGTTTTCACCATTCATGCTATTCCTACAAAAACTCTATTATACCTAGCCTACCTGTTTTTCCATTTTCTCCTAAACAGAGATTTCTATTGATAATAACTTTAGTTTGAAAAGAGGAAATACCAGATAGATATTCATCAATAAATACATCAACTTGATCTCACAACTACTTTATAAAATTACAATCAAGATGCTCTTTCGTTCTCTATTTTCTCTTTCACAAACAGTCTTAATAACCTGGTTTGTTTGGATTCCATGAACTGTTAAAAAGGAAACCAGCAGCCTAATAATTAACTACTGAGGTAAGTAGTTAATGTGATAGTGATAGCAAGATGTAATGCTATTATTTGATTCTCTCTCTCTCTCTCTCTCTCTCTCTCTCTCTCTCTCTCTCTCTCTCTCTCTCTCTCTCTCTGTTGAGCAAATTATGCTTGTAAGATGAATAAGAGGTGAAGTAAATTTTAAGATAAGTAAGGCTGTGGCAGTCAACTGAAAATTTCCCTGTCTTGCATTCTATTGGACGGGAGTTTCAGTAGTATCTACACCCCCCTCGTCCTTTTGAGCTAGGAATGGGGGCACGGGTGGGATGTTGGTGTGACAAGTCTATAGTACTACCTGCTGAGTCATCTGCAGCCATTGCCTAACCCTCTTGGGTCCTAGCTTGATGAAGAGGGGTCTCTTACCTGATCATATGGTCGGTCTCTAGAAGGTTTTCCAGTCTGTTCCCTATGCCACTCATGAGTAACCTTTAAACCATCTTATTGTTTAAGAGTTAAGAGCCCCAGTGTGTACCTATCGTACCAAGTTGTTTGCCTTAAATATACTCAGAGGGAAAGGCCTCTCCCGTATCATAATTTAACAAGCTATATATGTAAGTTCAACTGAAAAGTATATGGCACATATCATTCCACAATCAAGAAGGATTTGTTTTATTAATTAGAACTTTCCAAAGCATGGCTCCAAGATGAGATAACTGTCCTCGAGATGGAAATTTATAACCAAAACTACTCGCTTATTTTTCATTTACTAGGTGAGTAGATAAGGGGAGGATTATGTTAGGTTACCCAAGGAAGGGAGTACCAGGGATGTAAGGAAAAAAATATTTGTATTAAATCTAAAAAGTGACACTGATGTTATGTGGTAGATTTTGAAGTAGGAAGTAGGAGGAACCTGTTTATATTTTTCCTTATGTTGACTTTTCTATTCTTCGGGATGAGAAAGTTGAATTTGACGTTGGGCAAAGAACTCCAAGAGATTTACGATGATTTAGAAAAAGAGGGTTTTTCTTGTATGGTTATATCTATTGTTTTTCATTAAAAGCAATGGTCTTGTTGGACATAAAGAAACTGACCGATATTGTATATATATATATATATATATATATATATATATATATATATATATATATAAATACACACACACACATATATATATATATGTGTGTGTGTATATATATATATATATATATATATATATATATACATATATATATATATATATATATATATGCATATATATTTTTTCTAAATATATATATATATATATATATATATATATATATATGACAAAAGTTCTACTCCAAAATTTGCCTAAAGTAAAGAAATATAATTAATTATAGAATCAGATTCTTCAACATCCGGCCTGAATTAATACATTACACCCTCAGAAAGCATGACCATATCAAATGGAGGCATCCTGATGGATGTTGAATCCGAATTCAGCGGAAGTATTCGAGGGACAAGTTAACCCCAGGAGATATATACACGAATGCCAGTTCTCCGTCCCGAAGTTGAGATGTATTACCGCAATAACCTGGTTTCTACTGGGGCCATAGTTTCTCAACGCCTTGCGAGAATTAGTTTAATAGAAATCTATGTTTCGAGAGATATGTGACGTATAAAGAGAGGCGTATAAGGCGACCCTCGTGTTTGCTAATGATGATTCAGGTCAGTTTTGGTTGCTCGAAATGGAATTTAATTTCATTATGTAAAATGGATATTTAGTTTTGTCTTTTCTGGATTATATTAATCAGAATTGTTAACAGACGATCATTTTCCATCCTCTCTACATGGCCAAACCACCTTAACAATTTATATCCACTCTCGCTGTTAATTAATTTCTCACAACCGTTCTCACGCTTCCTACTTCGTTCCTAACCCATTCCAATCGAAACACACAAGCCATACTACTTAGACACTTCATATCTAACACCTTCAATTTCTGTCTTTCCGTCACTTTTATCCCACATTACTCTGATCTTCACCTCACACTTGGTATAATCAAGAATTCTCATACAGAACTTACTTTACATTCATCCCTATCCCTCTATTTTTTACCACTTCCTTCACTGCCCCTCAACACTTCACATCTTTCATTCACTTTTTGACATACATGCGCTTCCATCCACCATTTGCAGCAACAACATAACCCAACTATTTAAATTGCGTTAGTTCCTCATGTAAATCTCCATTCAACCTAACATTCAATATAGTACCGCTCTCCCTTCTTGTGCTTCTCATAACCTTACTCTTAACCCCATTAACTCGCAAAATTTTTCTCTTACACACACCCTCCCAAACTTTGTCACTAATTCACACAGCTTTTCCTCTGAGTCTGCAACCTATACAGTATTATCAGAAAACAACAAATGATTCTCCTTCAACTCATTATCACTTCCTTCTATAAGTTACAACCCGCTACTAAGCACTCGAGCATTTACGTCTTATACAGCCCCAGCAAGAAACAACCATGGCGACATCACAAATCCCTGTCTCAGCCCAAGTCTAACTGGAAACCACAGGTAATATAAAAGAGTACATAAGATTATGAAGGGAAGATGAGAGTGTAAGGAGACCTAAGGTAGATTGAATGAAATGATTGTTGTGTTAATTCTCCATTATAAAAGGGAATCGTGGATGTTCATTAATGATGAAAGTAATATGGCATAAGCTATTCAAATCAATTGCTAGCTTAGTGGGCCTATATTGTTTAGAAATAATAATAATAAAAAAAAACACTAAAAAGGTTAAGTTCACGTGTAGATGTAATTATGTTAAAGAAATATATTAAGATAGAAATACTGCACGAATATATTCTCCAAGAGTGCCGCAGCAATACATCCAGCTAGTTTGTGTGCAAAGATATCACCATAGTTACTATAGTTAACTTTTTAGATCCAAAATAAGATTCAACGATTAACCCACCACCCCCTTTTTTTTTGTAGAAACATCACCACGTGGCCTGCCATGCCAGGCCTTTATTATATGGTACAGTTGGCTTCAATGATTCCGGTACACTTCACACGACAAGGAGACGTTTGACATCATAGTATGTAACGCTGCGTCTAGCAAAAGATTGCAACTGAAGGTTGAGAAGGAAGAGAAGACTATGGATTGAAGAGCACAGAATATTTACTGGTATAGACTGGTATAGAACAACCATAAACAGAAGGGCGTGGAAGGTCATGTCTGAGTCCTTTGTCTTGCTGTGGACTGGCAACTTCTGATGATGATGATGATGTCAATAAATGTAATTAAAATGTAATGAAAAGGCCACAGATAAGTTGGATCTATAAACAGAAAATTAATATGCAATTCTAGATATAGTGATTGCCAATCTGCATATAGTATTATACTTTTTTCGCTCTGTGATACTAGGAAAAACATTAGCGAATAAATTATATAGAAAATATTAATACTGGAAAATTGTATTTCGATTAAAAAAGACAATTTTAGCTGTAATTAGTATGTCATGATCATGGTTTTACTAAGAACACAGATTGAACCAATATATAAAGGAATACTAACTTCTCATTTTTTTGTTATTTTTTATAATATATATGCTACCATACTTATAATAAAACCTCAGCTGATTACGGCCAAATCGTGTTTTAACGCAACCTATTTATTTTGAGAAACTGGATGAAAGCTTTTAATATGTGACATTATTCATGATAAATTAATTATATATATAAAATCAACATCAAATAGATTTACTAGGACTAAAAAAAAAAAAAAAATTGGATAACATTCCATATATGAATAACCATAGGTAAAATGAATCAACCAAATCCGTCGAGAATATAGCTCCTTTCCAACTTCGTTAATTAAGGAGTTATCAGTCATAAACTCTTTCTCTTCCATTCCATGTAAACATCATATAGTTTCCGTGACTACCTTCCCTCGTTTTTACACTCCTCCTCTCGCAGGTTCCTCCCCTTTACCATGAACGCTGACTCATCAAAATCCCGGGCAATCAAATTCCTCACCCTTTTCTCTGTTGAGGTTAATGAGGCACAAGCGAACAGCCATGTGTTCACAGCTTGTTTTTAAGACGTGCTATAGCAGTATTCAACAATTTTCATTATTATTACTGCACTTTAACATTTAATTAGAGTAAGGTAGAGAGAGCATATTAATTACGAATATTATGGCCATAAAGAATTTTAGCAAGTGGAGGAACTTTTTATTGCTAGGTGACCATCTAGTGAATTGTTGCTGTTGCTGAGCCATTTATATTTCACAGAGGTCTTGACTAGTCTCAGGAGGCATGAGACAAATTCATTATTATTATTATTATTATTATTATTATTATTATTATTATTATTATTTGCTAAGCTACAACCCTAGTTGGAAAAGCAGGATGCTATAAGCCCAGTGGATCCAACAGGGAAATAGCCCAGTGAGGAAAGGAAGCAAGGAAAATTAATATATTTTAAGAACAGTAAGAACATTAAAATAACTATTTCCTATATGAACTATAAAAGCTTTAAGGAAACAAGGGGAAGAGAAATAAGATAGAATAGTGTGCCAGGGTATACCTTCAAGCAAACGAACTCTCCAACACTAGAATATTATTTGAATGGTTATCTATTTTATAGAACTTGTATCAAGTTGTGATCTTCCTAATATGAGGAAATTTCAGTGTAGAATATTCTTAAGAATCCATTAAAGGTTTAAATGTTTAAAAGCCGCTCATGAATGGCTGGGGCAAGGGACAGTGACACTGCCTTATCAAGCAGGACAAGGCTCTAGAGACTGACCATATACACATATGATCAGTGCCTATGCTCCCTCTCCACCCAAGCTCGACCAAGGAGGTCCAGGCAATAGCTGCTGATGACTCAGCAAATAGACCTATAGGCTCCCTTGAAAACCCCATTCCTTGCTCACAAGGATGGTGAGGCTGCAGCGAACAAAGGAACTAACTAGTTTGAGCAGGACTCGAAACCCAGTCTGGCGTTCACCAGTCACGGACGTTACCCCATATGCCACGATAATTTATGCTCTAGTAATAACTCACCCGTGTTTTCTTTTGGCTAACGAAAGAATCATATGTAACATGATAATCCTAAATCTAACCATTTTCTTTTAGTGTTAGTGAGTATTGTGTCTTCTGTGATGGTACTCAGAATCTATCATCTCCCCTTGTCTCCCTGTATGTCTTGATCAGAACAATGTCTTGTAATACTCATTGATAAGATAATGACTTCCCACGTTTTTCCTATCATCAATTATATAATTCTAAAAACCTTGCTCTACACATTATTGCATAAATGATTAGATTTTATTTTCATTCTCTTTTTCAAATACTTGATACGAATAATTTCGTGCTTTACAAATTGGTTAATGAACGAAGCATATCTGATATGATAATCCAAAATCTTATTCTGTTTATCTGAATATCTTCTTTTCTTATCGTTACTAAAGATTTTATTCAAATAAGGCTTGGTTTGGACATTAACATTAAGAAACTTATCTGCTTGACAGCTGCTTCCTCAATTTCTTTACGAGATGAAGGCTTTGTCCTTGAAGTTTTTGTTTTAGAACAATTTCTATTCTTTTTCACAATTCATGATTTGTTTTTCTTTGTCTCTATCAAACTATTCGAGCAGGATGTTTTTGACAATAAGATTGTGAATGCTAGACTGCTTGAAGCTTGCATGGTTATCACTCTATAGGTTTTTATGCATATAATTCTACAACCCTAATCAAGTTTAAAGTATGTAATTTTGATGCGGAGAAGGCCTAGTCAGGTTCTTTTTATTTGTCTCTGAAAACTCTTAAATAATTCTTTTATATAACAAAACAGTGCTTAAAAGTATAAGGAATAACCAATATGATCACATGTTTTTCATTTCACTAGTTATAATGAGTTTTCAAAGTATATTTCCAAAGGGCAACCATGCTTATGTACAGACCCATTGTTCATTACTTTCGTTTACTGTTCTTTACTGGATCTAGTTGGCTGGGGCCGTTGGTGGTAATGATACAGAGATAAAAAAGAAAAATTCGGGAAACACAATAAAGCCATTTCATCAGCGTGGAAGGCCTAAAGGGAATTGGGCCGTACTCTGACCGTAACTGGAAACACACCAGGTCATAACAAGGAAACTGTTGTGATAGATTGATTGTTTTTAAGTTTTTTGGTATCCTCACATCAGTTATTAACTTAGATACCGTTTGTTTAAATAGAGAATAAATGGATATTAAATTCAAAACTATAAAAGCAAAGATGCCCTTATAAACGTTAAATGGCTTTCAGAGAGCCTGCTTTTAAATAAAGAAAAAAATAAATACCGCTTGCATAGTACAACACATGCTGTCCCAGAATATTGCCAAGATGAACCTGCCTATTTCAACATGCAGTTATTTTTTCTGGGAACTCAGTGGCACCAAACTATGCCCCGTCTTTGTGGTGTGGGTTTGAGTCAATTAATATCGACCTTATGTGATATTGCTTTCTCAGGACTCAGATGATATAATAGTATTTACCTAATTGGTGTTTTCTCACTTAAATAAATGGTAGGTTCTAAAAGTCCTGCCGTACCACATGAGAGTAATTGCATTCTAATATAATAATAATGATATTATTATTATTATTATTATTATTATTATTATTATTATTATTATTATTATGATAAGCTAAGCTATAACCCTGGCTGAAAAAAAAACAGGATTCTATAAGCCCAGATACTCCAACAGGGAAAAATAGGCCAGTGAGGAAAGGAAAAAAGAAAATTAATAAATTAAAAATAATAAACAAATAAAATGAATTAATTTAAGAACATTGAATTATACTCAGTTCTTTTTAATGAAACAGATTTCCACCGACTCGCAGGGTTGCCCTTTTAGCTCGGAAAAGTTTCCTGATCGCTGATTGGTTGGACAAGATAATTCTAATCAGTCAGATAGCAGGAAAACTTTTCAGAGCTAAAAGGGCACCCCTGCGAGTCAGTGCAAATCTGCCTAACTAAAAAGAATTGTCTATAGATCTTTCATGTATAAACTGTAAATACTTCAAAACCAAACAAGAGGAGGAGAAATAAGATAGAACAGCGTGCCCAAGTGTACTCTCAAACAGGAGACCACTCATAAATGCATTCTTTTTACTTCTTCGTGGGAACATCGAACTAGTATTGGCGTATGGGTGCCATAAAGTTGCACTGTACGTAGAACATCACTATTATGACAAAATTGAAAAAACGGGAAAGAAAATCTAGCAAAAATAGGTTGCAGAAAACCATGATAAGTAGATATCCCTATTTATAGTGTTGCCGGATGGGATTAGGCCCCCATTTTTGTTGAAGATATAAGTAAACATAGCAATAACAACCATTTTACATAAGCTGGCACACGTCAGCAACAAGTTTACTGAGAAAATAGAAAAACAGATGCTTGAACATTATTAGTAGAACACATTTACTTGGTTGTGGGAGCAGGAGAATTCTTACACCCGTCAGAAGAAAAATAAGCACAAGTCAGTGCTACTGAAGAATTTCTATTTTCCTGAGAAGCGTTGGTGTATAAAAACGACATCTAATTTCGTCCTCATTTGTTAATTGTTGAATGAAGGTAATGAGTTTTCTATCCTTTAAAAAGATATGCTGTATATGACTTAGGACCTAGGGGGCATTTCTTGTTGAAGACATAGTCTTTCTTCAGATGAAGAAGGGCATTGAATTTGTCTTCCAGGTGTCCATTACCTTGAAGAACAAAGAAAAAATCATGGTAATTACTACAAAATCCTTCCGCAACGGAGGTATAAAGACTA
>NC_090725.1:37827216-37829716 GCF_036898095.1 Palaemon carinicauda | reverse complement strand
AACTGTATTAAAGGTCACTTTTAAATTACCTTCAAGCGAACAACCCCTTTCAACTGTGTAGGTTTAAATTTACGGAACTGATACTCTGGGAAAAAAATATATTAAACGGATAGATAACTCTATCGTTTTAAGTAGCTAACTAGGAAGATCACCATTTTAAGGCCTATATGTATAAAGGCCTCTCATGAATGGCAGAGGCAAGGGACAGTAACATTGCCCTAGTAAGCAGGCCAATGACCTAGAGACTGGCCATTTATACATTATGATCAGCGACCAAAGGCCCCTCTACACCTGGGCTAGAACAAAGGAGGGCAAAGCAATGGCTGCAGATGACTCAGCAGCTAGACCTATAGGCTCTCCCATACCTCCCATACTCAGTTCACAAGGATGGTGAGGAGCAGCAACCAAAGGAACTAACGAGTTTAAGTGGACTCGAACTTCAGTCTGGCGACCACCAGGAAGAGACGTTACCACTAGGCCACCACAATATAAAAAAGCTCAATACTTCACATGCATAAATAATACCAAACTAACTTGCAGCATATTCCATATTGCTGAGGATTTGCATCAATATTTCAGTAATTAAGAATATAAACAGCTATTTATTCTTTAGATGTTTGGTGAGCTAATGGAAAATCTAGTAAATATCCCAGATTAGTTGATGTGTTATTTTAATGGCTTTCATTTTCAACGATGAAATTTCACAAACAGATCGTAATCATCTTTTTACAGGCTATTTGGATACTAGGTATTATTATTATTATTATTATTATTATTATTATTATTATTATTAGCTACGCTAAAATTCTAATTATAAAAGCAAAATGCTATAAGCCCAAAACGGCTCCAACAGGGAAAATAGCCCAGTGAGGAAAGGAATTAAAGAAATAGATATACAAGAGAAGTAATGAACAACTAAACCATGATAACTCAAGAACAGTAGCAACATTATTATAGATCGTTTTTACACAAAATATAAAAACTTCAAAGACACAAGAGGAAGCATAATTAAATAGGATAGTATGCCTGAGTGCACCCTCACACAAGAGAATTAATTCTACCCAAAGACAGTGGAAGACCGTGGTACATAGGCTATAATAGCCGCTTAGTCCCTAAGAATAAAATGTATATTTGGGAGAATTGGCGTTAGCATAAAATGACAGGAATCTAATGGTGGTCATTTACTTCCAGGTATAGCCTACCTACACAGAGCTGCCTGACATATCGATTGAGATGAAGTATTCGCTCAGTATAAACTGAGCAGGTTGTTCACTCTAATGTTCACATATGCCTGAACACGCAGGCCTGTGTAGGCAGACCTGTTTAGGTATACCTAAAGGTTGATAGAAGCCCCAGGTTATTAAGTTAACTTTTTCATCCTATCAATAACATTGAAGCATTTTTCTTAGTACAAATCGACAAAAGAAATGTGTTAAAAAATTCTCAAGAAATCATATTCATAATGTCATAACACAAGTAACTAACCGAACGAAATATTCTCAATCTGAATATTTTCCGTACCCAAAGTATAGTCCTGGATTTTATCACATAGATAAAACTAATGCACATCTGCACCAATCAGTTCAATATTATAGAATATATGTTTATTTTGTAACACACCCATCAATAAATTCTTAAAATTCTTGTTTTAATATACACAGATATTACCAAACTGCAAAGACCTTTGGCAACTTTCATTCTGAATTCGAACTTCGCCTTTACTGTTATCACAGTGAAAAAAAAAAATGTGTTTTGCTGCTGCGTGGGAAACTGTAAGGGAAAATATCATCACGTGAATCAAACACCAATTTAAAGAGACAATTAGAAAATGACACTTGAATTCTGAACAATGGAAGTAACATATGAAGTGTTTAAACTTGAACTTATGAAACAAGTATGATAAGAAGTAGTTTATGATAATTCCATGCTGTATTTTCTATATACCATATGAAATGTATTAAAGGTAAGTAAACACTAAAATTAAAGACGTAAGCAGCCAGAGTTTCATTTGCAATAGTTTATAGCCTTTTAGGCCAATAAGATGTTCAATCATCTGTTCTGATGGTTTGAATATTAAATTATATGGAAATCTAAGTACTTTATAGACCTAATCAGTTGCACAAATCATGGTTTCCATGTAAATCTGTTTAAATCATATTTTTTTTCCTCGTCACAGGTGATTGATTGACTGCTTTGTGTTTTCTGGAATCCAAATAGCGATCATCGACGCAGATATCCTTTGCTATGATAAAGAATAAAAGTGATTCTAATTGAAAGCTATAAAAATAAAGTTGTCATTTTTAAAGTTAAATAGCTATAAAAAGACCTGCTTCTGAAACAAATCTAGAAAAAGATGTCAAGGGGTGTTGTTGCTAGTGTCAGTTAAGTTCTTTTTATGTCGTGTAACCTTCTTGATAGTTTTTAGGAGAAAAAAAAATGTATGAACAGCATTAAAGAATAGAACATGCTATGGATAAATTGTATGAGAGAAGACATTCCT
>NC_090725.1:37799716-37819716 GCF_036898095.1 Palaemon carinicauda | reverse complement strand
CGATCTTGAACAATCCTAGAAAAGCAGAGAATGAAATAAACTAATAAATAGGACAAAATATTGAAAAAAAGAATATTTATAAAATAAATATTATGAACTATCCAAGGAAAGCAGAGAATGAAAAGGCAGATATAAAAAAAAGTCATTCTTCCGTCAACTGGAGAGAGTTTTTTTTTTTTTTTCTTCAGTAGCAAAGAATCGGAGATCGGACCGATAGTCGGAAAGTTCTTCTATATTTGCGATTTCACAGTTCGGAATCTTTGTGATGATGGCATGTGAGAACGACAGTGATGACTGAGCCGGGGGTGGGGTGGGGTGTAGGTTCGGAAATCAAGTAGAGAGAGAGAGAGAGAGAGAGAGAGAGAGAGAGAGAGAGAGAGAGAGAGAGAGAGAGAGAGAGTGAGAAACCTGTTGAGCCATCATTCGGAAAGAAAGTGCTTAATATTTTTTCAAGTGATTATAAAAGAGGATTTAGAGACGTGAAGAATAACAAGGAATTTACATAATTATGTACATGTATACTGTATATATATATATATATATATATATATATATATATATATATATATATATATATATATATATATATATATATATATATATATATATATTTATTTATATATATATATATATATATATATATATATATATATATATATATATATATATGTACAGTTCATATGTATATATATGATTTAAATCATATCTATTACTAACATAAGTATAAGGAATGTGGAAACTGAGAATATTACATTACAGAAATTGGAAAAATTTTCATATAAGAAAAAGTACAAATATTGATAAAACCTTCTAAAATTACATAAAAACTATCAAAAATATTTGTATGTTTAGGTGTACCAGTATTTGTTAATGTACCAAAACGACTGATGGCAGTATTTCACGTTTGTATGCGGTTGGTAATACTTTTTTATACAAAATGACTTTATACTTTCAAAATAAAACAGAATGAAGTTTCATTTAAAGACTTTCTTAATTAGATATTATATTTTTTGTTCAATAGATATATACCAGTTTTATACTCACATTTCAAAATATGTAAATTTACTTTCAAGTATATGGTACATATCAATAAGTATGATAATATACACGTATGGTAAGTTCAAGATCACTATCATTTTAATATATTTTAAGATATCCAACAAATAGATATGTAGTTAGAGATTTTTATTATTCTATTATACTTTTCTAAAAAAAAAAATGTACTTGGATGTAAGTTTCATTTTTATGCATCTTTATTTTCATCAAGTTAATAGAGTTTAATATTATCCAAGAATATGATAACCAAGATCAACAGTTTAATAGAATAACATACTGCGAGCAATGATGCTTATCAAATATTTTACATGGGCGATGGTTTGTAAGATGAAATATTTATTTAATATATATCTTGAATCGACTCATCTATACTATGACACAAGAAATTTTTCATTTAAAAAGCCTAGAATATTTCCAGCTATCTTTGTAATACGCATATTTTGTAGCACGCTGAACAAGAAATAACAATTCCTTTCACCCCACTTACTTGATTTGATCAAATCACAATAACATATTCCCTCTAGGAATGCAATAAGATGTTTTCCGAAGCATTAAATTTCTCGAAAATCCATAAATCTTAATCATTTGCTGTTTTGGAGCTCGTCTAAACAAAAGCTAAAATCATATTTGGTATTCTACAAATCCATCTGGATGGGATCAAAAGGATATTGGCATCTTGTTTCAAAAAAAAAAAAAAAAAAAAAAAAAAAAAAAATGTAGATTTGTTTTTGATATATTCAGCCACAAAGAAAAACTTAGCTTAACCTTTATTAGGATTTTTTTCTTGGCTATATATTCATCACTGTTTCTTTGGAATATTTTTATATAACACCAAATCTGTTGCAAGTTTGTCTTTGATATTGCAAGGCTTAATAATCCTTGATATCTTTGTCACTGGTGAAGGGAAAATTTCCTTTCTTCAAAAATACTTTTCATATGAGAGTAAATATGAAATGGAACTTTCAATTATTTGTTGCTTTATCTCACAGACTTTCATTCTCTCCTTTACTTCGCGTCCCCTTTTCTCTAAAAATATTCAAAATGTAGCTTAAAAAACGGAAAAGCCACCCTAAATTACTATATGATAAATATGTAAAACATATAATTTCTGAGGACATCCAATAGAGGGAGAAATGTTTTATAATACCTTTAGTTAATTAAGCTGAAAAAATTCAGATTTTAATGTTTTCTTAAGATTCGCATCAATTACCAATTATACGAAATTCTCAGTTTAATTCATGGTAGGTATGGTAAAGTGATCACTTTTCGACACTTGATAAGTTATATCTTTTCCAACCTAGGACATTGTATGCACCCACCACTTGATAGCATTGAAAACTCAGCAGGTCAATGCTCCACGTGAGTAAATATGGTAAAGTCTACTTTCCAGTTATTTTTGACATATATCTCTAACCATGGAAAAGAAAAAAATAATAACTCATATCAGCTACGTACACAAGATTAATGAAAATAAAATTTTAATAGTATCTATCTGGTGATATACTAAACATAATAGTGTAATTTATTTCGATAGAATTTCGGTTCTTATTTGTAAACCACACAGTCAAAACTACGCCCTCCGAACTAGATAACTGAATTAAAACAAGAAAATATTCTTTCACCTTGAAAATCCCCATTCTTTTTATTTCTATTTTGCTGAAGGTAATCATCTGTTCCCTAGTTTGCAATTTGGTTTTCGTAATGGCCTTGGAGCATGTGATGCCCTTCCTACAATCTCCAATGCTGTAGAGAGATCTCTTGATTGTGGTAAGGAAGTTCGTATGATTGGCCTTGATTTTAGTGCTGCCTTTGTTTTCAAACTCAAAGAGTTGGGAGTTGGTGGGTCGTTTCTTACCATCATTATTGAATTTTTAAGTAATAGATCGCAAAGAGGTGTTGTTGATGGGCACCATACTAAGTATTTATGATAACTGGTGTTACTCAGGGTAATGTTATTGGCCAAATACTTTTCGTACAATATACACATAACATATGGTTTGGAATAGAAAGCATGTTTGTTGAACATGCAGATGAATCTAAACTCTGCATCAATTCCATATCTTGAATGTAGATGTAGGTTTGCTGAATCCCTTAATAGAGATCTAGCTAAAATTATGCATGGTGAAAATTATGGGCCATAAAGATGAATCCTAACAAAACTCAAAGTATGATTGTTCGTAAATAAAGGACAGTGGTTCCTCGACATCCAGATCTAAGCATTGATAATATTTCTTTAGGTGTGATTCTCGACAGCATATTTACTTTTGAGACACATTTTAGGTCTATGTCTTCTTCAATTACCCAAACATGGCTTATAGGGAGAGTCTTTTAAGATTTTCGGTGATCAATCTATTCTGAAGAAGTGTTTTAATTTCTTCATTCTACCTTGTTTCGAGTATTAGTTTCGTCTGATCTTCAGCTGATGATTCTCATCTTAATTTGTTGGTCAAGAACTTACGGTCTATTAAATTTGTTATTCCTGATCTAGATATTGATCTCTGACACAGTCATTCAATTAGTTTGTTATGCATGTTGCATAAGATTTTTCATAATTCTGATCATCCTTTACATTCATATCATCTCAAACAGTTCCATCCTGTTCGTAATTTAATATTAGGCATGCAGTTAATTCTAATAGTCAGGCCTTCTCCATCATGAGGCTCAATACTACATCTTGCTTTTCCAACTAGGTCTGTAGCTTAGGTAATAATAATAATGATAATAATAATAATGATAATAATAATAATAATAATAATAATAATAATAATAATAATAATAATAATAATAATAATAATAATAATAATAATAATAATAATACGGTTCATGTTGAAAAAAATAACAAAATGACAAATTTAATGAAATTCAAAAGATGCATCTGAATGTTGTCACATTAAGATTATTTTGATAATGTTTCTCCAGTATCCACACATAAATTTTTTTTCAGATTCTTTTAAAGAATAAGAGATGCGTAAAGGACTTACCTATTTCTTTTCGGTAAGGGTTCTAGGGTAGGTTGCCTTTTTGTCTATGACACTAAAACCGTCTGTTCATATGTGCCAAAACTTACCATCCCTAAAATAAGAGAAAACACGCTATTAAAATACAATTTAAAAACAGAAATATAAAAGATATAAGGTAAACCCCCCCCCCCAAAAAAAAAAAGAAAAGCAACAACATTAGATTAATACACCGATTGCCATTGCACATATTTTACGTCTAAATATTTCCACTCCCTTTTTTGCCAGTAGATTTATTTTCATCTACTTATAAAAATATTTCCTTTCTTATTATTTACTTGTATGGATATTTTAGAAAATATGAAATATATATAAATGGAAATGGAATCTATCCAACTATGCGTTAGTAAGGATAATAAAGTTCTTTCTTCAATAGCGTCTGTTCCTAGATGAAAAAAGTGAATGGTCCCCAGAAAAGGCAGGGAGGGGCCTTGAGTACCAAATTATTTGGTGAGAGTTGGCACTTAAATGGTTTTATTGGGATTGTATAGAATAATTTCTGTAGGCATCAAATTTTCTCTAAATTTCATATCTTTTTTCAGGCGCCAATATAGGATTCAAGTTTACAAATCTTGGAACCTTATTGAATGGCCCCCCAAACCTGAAATGCATCAGTAATTGGATAACTAAATCTTTTTATTATAATCTCTTCTTCCAGTAGTCGGAAATTTCAAAAGAAAGACCACATATAGTCAAAAATTTCCAAATTCATGTTTGTATGTTATTCCAATACCATCTCTCTAAAGTCATTGTCTCTAACATGAAGAGTATTTGAATATTTTCTATGTCATTAGGCTCTTAAGTATCCTCATCATGTATTTTGGTACCTCCAGTTTTAGCAAGCCTTATTATTATCGACTGAGGTAAAGGAAAATGTTTAGGAGTAAGACACACTGGCTTTTTATTGCCCAGCATTTATAAATAACAAGTTTTTTTTCCCTTTAAACTTTCATTGTTCTTTTATGTAAAAGTGGAAAGATAAATATTAAAATGGGATATCAACAAATTGCATTTGAATCATATGAGCGTGACTGGTAGTTTGGTTAAAACAACTAGTACTAATGATTAATCCACAAGCACAAAACAGATGTTACGGCAGGAAAGTTTTTGCTCATATCACCTAAAGATCTTCAAATTCATATAAACTAGTCATTTTCTTTTCATATTCCTTGTTGAATTCAAAACGACCTTATACAACATTATCATATATAAGAATTATAGATCTATTCAACATGAAGGAAAAGAAGAAGAAGAAGAAGAAGAAGATAACATAGCACCTAAAGTTTGTAGGATTTATAAAAACTAGAAATTTCAATTCAATATTCTTTTTTGGATTCAAAAAGTCATAATGCAAGAAGAAGAAGAAGAAGAAGAAGAAGAAGAAGAAGAAGAAGAAGAGAAAGAACAAGAACAAGAACAAGAATAAGAAGAGGAAAGTATTGTGGCCAAAGATCCGTCAAAAATATCTTGCCCTAATGCACTTCCTTTGAATATCTTGAGGAATCTCCCATGGGATATTAGGTGTCACGATGGATTCCTCTGTGTGATAGGGAGATAGTAAAGCAGATGGGAATTGAATATGATATATAATACTAAGGCAGAGAGAGAGAGAGAGAGAGAGAGAGAGAGAGAGAGAGAGAGAGAGAGAGAGAGAGAGAGAGAGAGAGAGAGAGAGAGAGAGAACATTTGAAGTTTACGAAATGACTTCTCTGTTGGTATGTGCTTTTTTAAACTTCCAAAGGTTTAAGGTTTAAAGGTCACTCATGAATGACAGAGGCAAGGGACAGTGTCAATACCATAGCAGGGCAATGCCCTAGAGATTGAGCGTTTTGTACCGAAAGTGTTTTATACAAGCTCGTTTACTGTAACGGCTTTGATTTTTTTTATCTTATCTCTCGTTCCTTCCTGCATGATTATAGACAAACTTATTATAATCATGCTAGCTCAGGCTTTTCACGGTTTAATTTATGAGACGTTCTTGCTCGTACATCGGTGTATATAAACTCGATTATTGTTTAATGAAGTTTAGTTCCATTCACCTCGCCTCTCAGTTATCACGTAACTTGCGCATCTGCATAATATATATATATATATATATATATATATATATATATATATATATATATATATGTATATATATATGTGTATATATATATGTATATGTATATATATATATATATATATATATATATATATACATACATATATATATATATATATATATATATATATATATATATATATATATATATATATATATATATATATATATATATATGATCAGCGCCTAAGGTCCCTATCCACCCAAGCTAGGAGTAGGGAGGGCCAGGCAATAATTACTGAGGATTCATCTGGCAGACCTGAAGGCTCCCCCAAATGTCCCATCCATAGCTCACAAGGATGCTATGTTTGCAGACACTACATGAAACTATCGAGCTGGAGCAGGGCTTCAACTCCAATCCGGCAGATCATCAGGCAGGGACGTTTTTAATAGGGCACCACAATGCCTACAATAGTGTACTACAGTTTTTTTTAGCAAAAGAGATTACTTTTTGAAGCAGTATTCCCCGTATATCTAGTTACTCATCCAAATTGCTCTAAACCTATAAGGTGGAAATCCGAGTGCGTTATTAGGTAATTGAGCAAAGACAGTCACTAGAACTATTTTCTACACATCTAGTATATATATATATATATATATATATATATATATACATATATATATACATCTAAATACATATACATATATATATATATATATATATATATATATTTAAATATATATATATATATATATATATATATATATATATATATATATATATCTGTATATGTATATATATATATCTGCATATGTATATAGATATATATATGTATATATATATGTATATATATATATATGTATGTATATATATATATACATATATATATATATATATATATATATATATATATATATATGTATATATATACATATATATATCTATATACATATACAGATATATTTATATATATATAATATAATAATAATAATAATAATAATAATAATAATAATAATAATAATAATAATAATAATAATAATTATAGTAATTTGACATTGATTGACAAAATCAAGAAGAAAATATCACTCATTGATCTAGCAGTACTAAGGGACTCCACAGTTGACGAGAAAGAGAGGGAAAAATGGACAAGTATCAAGACCTGAAAATAGAAATAAGGATATTGGATATGCCAGTGGAAATTGTACCCATATTCATAGGAGCACTAGGCACGATCCCAAGATCCCTGAAAAGAAATCTAGGAAAACTAGAGGCTGAAGTAGCTCCAGGACTCATGCAGAAGAGTGCAATCCTAGAAACGGCTCATATAATAAGAGTGATGGACTCCTAAGGGGGCAAGATTCAACCCGGAACCCTACACTATGAATACCACCCAGTTGAAAAGACTGTGATAGAAGGGGAAAAATATAGTAACAATAATATTTAAAAAAAAATATTGTGCTCATAGTGGGTTCTCAGCACCAAACGTGATTTGAAGTTATCACCAATGTCCTAAAAAATAGGTCAGCCAATAGTCCATTCTCTCTCTCTCTCTCTCTCTCTCTCTCTCTCTCTCTCTCTCTCTCTCTCTCTCTCTCTCTCTCTCTCTCTGGTTTAGCTGTAGGAACTCCTTTAATCATATTATTGATTAATGGAGTTGATTTTGTAAATAGGCTTTCTTTAATTTCATTTGGTTGACCTGTAGGAATAATATTGATTATTTGTTATAATTATCAAACTCTTTATATATCACTCTTCCTAAATAGTTATCCCTTTGCTTATTTTCTACTATTTTGCCTTTTCATCCTTGATTAAAACTTGATTCATAATAACCATAAAACTAATTAGAATATACTTTTCACTTATTATTTGTTACATGCTTCTGTCCATACCAGATCATATATTCTAAATGCATTTTCTTTATACATTTATAATCTTTCAACGAAGAAATTGGATTTTAGCATTTATGCCACTACATAAAATTATGATTTTTTCAACTTGACGTATTATTACTATTAAATTATTATTATTATTATTATTATTATTATTATTATTATTATTATTATTATTATTATTATTATCATTATTATTATTATTATTATTATTATTATTATTATTATTATTATTAATAACACTGTGATGGTGATTAATAGGCTGAAGATTGTCGAATTTTATAAATAAGATACTTAAATATATTAGTAAGATTGTGAGAAAGTTGATGTCTAATGTATAGAAACTTAACCTTCATCAAGAAATGGTACCAAAAGATTATCATATGATTAATAGTTTAATTTTTATTACGATGAAAGTGGTCAAAGTGTCCATAAGAATTTCTTTTATTCAAGGAAGGTGGCCAGGAAGGGTTTTATTAATTTTATAGAATAGGACTGATGATAAAAAAGGTTAGAACAATGTTTATGGACCAATTAGTCTCCGAGAATTTTATAGACATTGATTCACTTCGAAGAATGTTAAGATTCCATGTTCTAAAGTGTAACATGGTGAAAGAGATGGAAAATATTCGTGACGAAACTGTATGCAAGTAAAATCATCTGTAAACTGAATAAGTTAACTATCAATGAAACTAGGCCTATTGCTTCGTATTATTGCTGGTTTATGTTTCTTTTTAGGGCAGGGGTGTATGAATAACATAAGTATTGTAAAATCATAAGATAACAGGTTTATGTTGATAAAGATTTAAAATTTTGATACAGGAATTTTGGAGTACCAAGAAAATGGATAATCTGCGAAGTGCTTGCTAAAGTTCATGATATGTCTTCGGAAAAAGGGATTCCAAATTAATTGGTCACTTGAATTAAAAACTGGAAGCTATATAATTCATATATGAAGCTCGAATCAAATACATCATATGATGGTATGATGAGACGCGAATTGAGTTAGAATATAAGTGTAATGACGAGAAACATAGATTTAGGAAGGTATTTCTCAGATAACTAAATCATGAATGTAAAGATTTAAAGTTGAATTTAGATTAAGTAAAAAGATGGATGCTGACGAGGGGACTATTTACATTATAAAAGCTTAGTACAGAACGTTAGACCAAGCAATGGTTTTGAATAAACATTGCATAGATATTATCGAAGGGTAGCTTGAGAACGAAACTGGTAGAACTGTTGGAAGCGCTGTAGGCACTTCGAGAGAATGGGAGATCAATGTGTGTAGAAATGCGTTTATAATTTTACAAGTAAATCAAATAAACTTTGGAAATTTAAACCCTTTCAATATACAATTCTGTTACGCAGTTGACAAAAGTTCAGTTACAAACTTCATCCGTTATATATCCCATTTATTTAATTGGCTTTATTTGATAATTTCTCTATTAAAGTTCATACTTATCTTCATTATTTTTTTCTTTTCTATTGGCCTAATTTTCACATAGATCGTGAAGCTTTTTTATTTTGAAGAAAACGTAACAAAATTCTTATAGGTCTTGTAACTTTAGCAGCAAGGCGAAACAAAACCAGTAATAGAAATCAACCACAGGGCTTCTAGATAAAAGATATTTTCAGGAAAATATTGAAATTAAATTGATAAGAATGTATAAAGATAATTTCGGTAAAGATAAAGATACCGAAGTATTTTCTCGAATATTATCTAAACCGCATTTCAAATAAACATAATGCTATTTATATATAAATAGGAATATTGGTTTCTCGTCGGGCTCTTCAGTAATTAGTCTTCAATTGTTCACTACGATTAATTGCATTACAACAAATGGGGAAAGGTACCATGGAAATGACACACACACACACACACACACAAATACACACACACACACACACATATATATATATATATATATATATATATATATATATATATATATATATATCTATTTATCTATATATACACACAGATACACACACACATATATATATATATACTCTATATATATATATATATATATATATATATATATATATATATATATATATATATACAAATATAACAACAATTAATTCAAGTTGATTAAAAAGACCTTCATATGCCTGAATAGATCAACCATATATACAATTGCTCAAAAAGCTTATGATAGGTTGAATAAAGTTTGAGTATAGAAAGTGAATATCAATTTAGGGAACTGGAATTAATTTGATCTGGATTAAAAAATACAAAAATAGTGGGTTACTAGGTGTCATGATTGCAAGGAAAACTACAATCATTGTATTGTATAGAATGACAGTATTAAATAATGCTTGAGAGAATATTTTGGAAATGAGTTTGAAAATATGTTTAATTTTTAGAAATTCATGTTTTTGAAAGAATGATTAAAAGTGTATAATGGTAAAAGAGAAAGCTCTAAGTAAAGGATTACTCTCTATTTTATGTTTGTTAATGTATTAGCAAGATGAGATCCAGCTGGAGTTAAATCTGAACATTATTTGGTTGAAGTTAAACAGAAAACTGCGTGAGTCGTATTGTACAATATTAAGGACCTTTTACTTATCATCTACAAACTGTAGACAGCCAAACATTTCATGACTAGCTTTGCTTTATGGATTATTTTTGTCCGATAAAAGTATGAACTGTTACAGTACTAATTAATTTTATGATCAATGTATCTTCTTCCGTTTATGTCAGTGTTATATTTCACTGATTTTGACTTGGAAAGGATAATTAAAAGCCGTTTCAGTAATGAGATGTCAGTAAAAGACGAATCTAATTCTCCCCACGATCTCTTTATGTGTGTGTCTTTCAATGGAACTGTTCTATGTTGTTTATATAAAAAAGTTGTATGAAATAATGAGTAAATCTATGGTTTCAGGCTTGCTTAGGTAAGTTCTGCTTCTATTTTATCTAGATTAGCAGTTATAGAAGGACAGATAGGCACTTTAGAGGTACATCTCAGAAAAGTTTAGAGCTTTCTATTAAATATATAAATATGAATTCAATGCTGGGTATTCAATTGTTCCATCTTAAGTAGGCCCATATTTCGTTGTTTTGTTTTTTATTGAAAACCTAGTTTCAAAGATTTTAAAACGGAAGAAACCATATATTGTATGGCTAATTGATTTTTTTTCCATATGGATTCATATTATCATTATTAAAAGTATCATGTGTTGATAGATTTACACCTACTGAGGTTGGTGAAATTCCAATACTGTGTAAGAAGATAAGGACATAAATATAATATAGATCGTCACCTTGATCAGCTATGTAATAGTCTTTGGAGTTCTTCAGCATTTCGTATGAGCAGTAATGATAATTAAGTCTGATTTTTTTGCATTTTATTTTCTGTTCTCGGATAATTTTTCTTAGATATGAGGCAACTTCATTCCAATATTAGGTAAGCGATGAATTACTTGTTATATCTTTATATATTGGGTGGATTTTTGTCATTTAAAAAAAATAATAATAAAAGAACAAGCGAAATTAGCCTCGAATACAAATAGTTTAGCATTTTTCTTTATCAGTTAGATATCTGGATACATGGCAACTTCCTTCCAATATCATATTTGCTGTGAATTATCAGTTATATTTTCTATATTAGGTAGTTTTTTTGTCATTTAAGATAAACACAAAAATAAATAAACAGAATTAGCATCAATGCAAATGACTTCGATATAAATAAAGTTTAGAATGTTTCGTTTTCAGTTTCAGTTAGATATCTGGATACATAGCAACTTCCTTCTAATATCATATATGCTGTGAATTATCAGTTATATTTTCTATAGTAGGTATATTTTGTTCATTTGAAAAAAAAAAAATGAACAAACAAAATTAGTGTCAATGAAAATTACTTCAATACAAATAATGTTTATTATTTTTCTTTTTCAGTTAGATTTCTAGATGCAGAGCAACTTCTTCCTAATATCAGATAAGTTGTGAAATATCAGTTATATTTTCCAATATCAGGTAGTTTTTGTAATTAAAAAAAGTAACTACACGACTAACAAAATATACCTTGATAAAAATGACCTCGATACAAATAACTTCTACAATTATTATTCTCGTAATTTAATACAAAATAAAATCATACTTTCCAGTAATAAAACTGCATGGGAAAACGGCCAACGAATATATCATTTCCAAATGAGCGCAACTGTAACAGCTAATAAATCCTCAGCATTAATGTTTTAGGAGCAAATAGGGATTCCAGCACTAACAGTCATGGAAATGAATTGCTATTACAAAATAGGGATCGTGATATCTCTAACATATAACAACACGGGTATAATCAAAGAGATCCCTTTCCTGTTTGTAATTACGGTTTTAGAGGTGAATAATCTTATACTATTTTAGACTTTTAATTATTGAAAGATTGAAAATATTGTAGTTGTTGAAATATGGCAAAGTAGAAATAATAACCAAAGGAATGACTCATCACATTATATATATATAATCAACCAGATTTCCCTTCGACTAATTTAACGGCTATTGTCAAAATCATAGGAGTGTATTTAAATAAATCTAGTGATATAACTTAAAACAACATAAAAAAAAATTATGGAAATCATTTAAAAAAATACTCAGGTAATTAAGGCCAGAGTTATTTTTTTCTAGAACAGTTTTCTTTCTTTTTTATTATAAATTCCGATGAACAATGGGAGCTCAGTGTCCTTTCTCACCATTTTCTTTTATAAATTAACCTCCCTGTTAATATTAGATGCTCAAAAGTCAAGGTACATGTCATAACCAGTATGTTCAACCCCGTTACGACCCATACTAGTGAACCTTGCTCTTCAACATTTGTGGATTTGAGTTTCATTATGAAAACAAAATCCCCAATTTCTAGTTACGTTTCCCTTTGTCTTACATTTATTTTGACTTCTCACTGCTATTTGTATATATTTAATAAAAGAAATGAATGAATGACTTCGACTTGATTATTCCAAAATTACCAGATTTCAATGATTAGTAGATTAATAGCTGTACCACTCATATTCAATGTCAAATAAAGAGTTTTCATAATTTTGAAATCTAATATGACAATTTAGAACAGAGGTAAAAGATATGAAAAATCCTTGTTCAATACGGTAATAGCTATCTATGTAAAGGGTATTTCCAATTTGTACAGGTGGTGAATCTTTCTTTTGATTTCATTAAAATTTTTGAAAGAATCAAGTAGTTCAATGTATATTCAATTTTATTTGTTTACATTTCGCCGATAGATGTTGAAGGGTCGAATTAAGTTCCATGGTGAAAGAGATGGAAAATATTCGTGACAAACTGTATGCAAGTAAAATCATCTGGAAACAGAGTGAGTTAACTATCAATGAAACTAGGCCTATTGCTTCGTATTATTGCTGGTTTATGTCTCTTTTTAGGGCAGGGGTGTATGAATAACATAAGTATTGTAAAATCATGAGGTATCAGGTTTATGTTGATAAAGATTTAAAATTTTGATAGAGGAATTTGGGAATACCAAGAAAATGGATAATCTGTGAAGTGCTTGCTAAAGTTCATGATATGTCCACGGAAAAAGGGATTCCAAATTAGTTGGTCACTTGAATTAAAAACTGGAAGCTATATAATTCATATATGAAGCTAGAATCAAATACATCATATGATGGTATGATGAGACGCGAATTGAGTTAGAATATAAGTGTAATGACGAGAAACATAGATTTAGGAAGGTATTTCTCAGATAACTAAATCATGAATGTAAAGATTTAAAGTTGAATTTAGATTAAGTAAAAAGATGGATGCTGACGAGGGGACTATTTACATTATAAAAGCTTAGTACAGAACGTTAGACCAAGCAATGGTTTTGAATAAACATTGCATAGATATTATCGAAGGGTAGCTTGAGAACGAAACTGGTAGAACTGTTGGAAGCGCTGTAGGCACTTCGAGAGAATGGGAGATCAATGTGTGTAGAAATGCTTTTATAATTTTACAAGTAAATCAAAGAAACTTTGGAAATTTAAACCCTTTTAATATACAATTCTGTTAGGCAGTTAACAAAAGTTCAGTTACAAACTTAATCCGTTATATATCCCATTTATTTAATTGGCCTTATTTGATAATTTCTCAATTAAAGTTCATACTTATCTTCATTATTTTTTTCTTTTCTATTGGCCTAATTTTCACATAGATCGTGAAGCTTTTTTATTTTGAAGAAAACGTAACAAAATTCATATAGGTCTTGTAACTTTAGCAGCAAGGCGAAACAAAACCAGTAATAGAAATCAACCACAGGGCTTCTAGATAAAAGATATTTTCAGGAAAATATTGAAATTAAATTGATAAGAATGTATAAAGATAATTTCGGTAAAGATAAAGATACCGAAGTATTTTCTCGAATATTATCTAAACCGCATTTCAAATAAACATAATGCTATTTATATATAAATAGGAATATTGGTTTCTCGTCGGGCTCTTCAGTAATTAGTCTTCAATTGTTCACTACGATTAATTGCATTACAACAGATGGGGAAAGGTTATAATTTCCAGGTACCATGGAAATGATATATATATATATATATATATATATATATATATATATATATATATATATATATATATATATATGTGTGCGTGTGTGTGTGTGTATCTGTGTATATATATATATATATATATATATATATATATATATATATATATACACAGATACACACACACACACGCACACACATATATATATATATATATATATATATATATATATATATATATATGTGTGTGTATATACTCTATATATATATATATATATATATATATATATATATATATATATATATATACACAAATATAACAAAAATTCATTCAAGTTGATTAAAAAACCTTCATATGCCTGAATAGATCAACCATATATACAATTGTTCAAAAAGCTTATGATAGTTTGAATAAAGTTTGAGTATAGAAATTGAATATCAATTTGGGGAACTGGAATTAATTCGATCTGGATTAAAAAACACAAAAATAGTGGGTATACTAGGTGACATGATTTCAAGGAAAGCTACAATCGTTGTAGTGTATAGAATGGCAGTATTAAATAATGCTTGAGAGAATATTTTGGAAATGAGTTTGAAAATGTTTGATTTTTAGAAATTCATGTTTTTGAAAGAATGATTAAAAGTGTATAATGGTAAAAGAGAAAGCTCTAAGTAAAGGATTATTCTCTATTTTATGTTTGTTAATGTATTAGCAAGATGAGATCCAGCTGGAGTTAAATCTGAACATTATTTGGTTGAAGTTAAACAGAAAACTGCGTGAATCGTATTGTACATTAATGAGGACATTTTATTTATCATCTACAAACTGTAGATAGCCAAACATTTCATGACTACCTTTGCTTTAAGGATAATTTTTGTCCGATAAAAGTGTGAACTGTTACAATACTAATTGATTTTATGATCATTGTATCTTCCTCCGTTTACGTCAGTGTTATATTTCACTGATTTGTTTGAGAGGACAAGTCTGATTTTGACTTGGAGAGGATAATTAAAAGCTTTTTCACTAATAAGATGTCAGTAAAAGACGAGTCTAATTCTCCCCACGCTCTCTTCATGTGTGTCTTTCAATGGAACTGTTCTCTGTTGTTTATATAAAAAAGTTGTATGAAATAATGAGTAAATCTATGGTTTCAGGCTTGCTTAGGTAAGTTCTGCTTCTATTTCATCTAGATTAGCAGTTATAGAAGGACAGATAGGCACTTTAGAGGTACATCTCAGAAACGTTTAGAGCTTTCTATTAAACATATAAATATGAATTCAATGCTAGGTATTAAATTGTTCCATCTTCAGTAGGCCCATATTGCGTTGTTTTGTGTTTTATTGAAAACCTAGTTTCAAAGATTTCAAAACGGAAGAAACCATATATTGTATGGCTAATTGAGTTTTTTCCATATGGATTCATATTATCATTATTAAAATTATCATGTGTTGATAGATTTACACCTACTGTGGTTGGGGAAATTCCAATACTGTGTAAGAAGATAAGGACATAAATATAATATAGATCGCCACCTTAATCAGCTATGTAATAGTTTTTGGAGTTCTTCAGCATTTCGTATGACCAGTAATGATAATTAAGTCTGATTTTTTTGCATTTTATTTTCTGTTCTCGGATAATTTTTCTTAGATATGAGGCAACTTCATTCCAATATTAGGTAAGCGATGAATTACTTGTTATATCTTTATATATTATGTGGATTTTTGTTATTTAAAAAAATAATAATAGTACAAACAAAATTAGCCTCGAAAATTACCTCCATACAAAGAGTTTAGCATTTTTCTTTATCAGTTAGATATCTGGATACATGGCAACTTCCTTCCAATATCATATTTGCTATGAATTATTATTTATATTTTTTATATTAGGTAGTTTTTTGTCATTTAAGATGAACAAATAAATAAACAAACAAAATTAGCATCAGTGAAAATGACTTCGATATATATAAAGTTGAGAATGTTTCGTTTTCAGTTAGATATCTGGATACATAGCAACTTCCTTCTAATATCATATATGCTGTGAATTATCAGTTATATTTTCTATATTAGGTATATTTTGTTCATTGAATATTGAACAAACAAAATTAGCGGCAATGAAAATTACTTCAATACAAATAATGTTTATTGTTTTTCTTTTTCAGTTAGATTTCTAGATGCAGAGCAACTTCTTCCTAATATCAGATAAGCTGTGAAATATCAGTTATATTTTTCAATATCAGGTAGTTTTTGTAATTAAAAAAAGTAACTACACGACTAACAAAATATACCTTGATAAAAATGACCTCGATACAAATAACTTCTACAATTATTATTCTCGTAATTTAATACAAAATAAAATCATACTTTCCAGTAATAAAACTGCATGGGAAAACGGCCAACGAATATATCATTTCCAAATGAGCGCAACTGTAACAGCTAATAAATCCTCAGCATTAATGTTTTAGGAGCAAATAGGGATTCCAGCACTAACAGTCATGGAAATGAATTGCTATTACAAAATAGGGATCGTGATATCTCTAACATATAACAACACGGGTATAATCAAAGAGATCCCTTTCCTGTTTGTAATTACGGTTTTAGAGGTGAATAATCTTATACTATTTTAGACTTTTAATTATTGAAAGATTGAAAATATTGTAGTTGTTGAAATATGGCAAAGTAGAAATAATAACCAAAGGAATGACTCATCACATTATATACATATAATCAACCAGATTTCCCTTTGACTAATTTAACGGCTATTGTCAAAATCATAGGAGTGTATTTAAATAAATCTAGTGATATAACTTAAAAAAACATAAAAACAAATTTTGGGAATCATTTAAAAAAATACTCAGGTAATTAAGGCCAGGGTTATATTTTCTAGAACAGTTTTCTTTCTTTTTTATTATAAATTCCGATGAACAATGGGAGCTCAGTGTCCTTTCTCACCATTTTCTTTTATAAATTAACCTCCCTGTTAATATTAGATGCTCAAAAGTCAAGGTACATGTCATAACCAGTATGTTCAACCCCGTGACAGACCCATACTAGTGAACCTTGCTCTTCAACATTTGTGGATTTGAGTTTCATTATGAAAACAAAATCCCCAATTTCTAATTACGTTTCTCTTTGTCTTACATTTATTTTGACTTCTCACTGCTATTTGTATATATTTAATAAAAAAAAATGAATGAATGACTTCGACTTGATTATTCCAAAATTACCAGATTTCAATGATTAGTAGATTAATAGCTGTACCACTCATATTCAATGTCAAATAAAGAGTTTTCATAAATTCGAAATCTATTATGACAATTTAGAACAGAGGTAAAAGATATGAAAAATCCTTGTTCAATACGGTAATAGCTATCTATGTAAAGGGTATTTCCAATTTGTACAGGTGGTGAATCTTTCTTTTGATTTCATTAAAATTTTTGAAGGAATCAAGTAGTTCAATGTATATTCAATTTTATTTGTTTACATTTCGCCGATAGATGTTGAAGGGGCGAATTAAGTTCCATGTATTATTTACGAATTTTCATTCACACGATAATTGCTATGTTGTCAGCTATATCCTTCCGATTATCATTTAGAATGTTATTGCTTTGGAAATTATTCTACAATAACAACAACATTAATATCTTCTGATATATACTCTCTTCGTCCAAAAAATTCTTTGCGTTAATCAATCCACAGCATAAATGTTTCGATTGAAAAAGTAAATCCCATCAGTAACAATCATCGTGATAACTAAATAATGTACCAATATAAACATATGTCAGTATAGATATAATTACTTTCTTCTAATTATATCACCATTAGTGGGTATTACTCCATTCATTTTGATAACTGACCTAAATTATATAGAATAGTTGTTTAACATTAGGTATGGATTGAAAATTGAAAACAAAAGTAAAATAACTAGAGTATGGTAATGACTACTGAAAAAGAAAGACAGCGTCATATATATGCTATGTATCATATTAATTTAAAACGATTAGTAATAACAGAAAAAATATATATAATTCGTACAATATCTAAACTTTCATAAAAAAATAAGTAAAAAAAGAGCGAAAAATTCAAAAGAGCTAAAAATTAAAAAAAAGAAAAAATAAATTAATGATTATTTTCTTTTATTTGACATTTACGTTAACTTTCCTCAAAAATAAAAAAAAATAAAAAAAAGCTAAAATAGCAAAACGAGAAAAATGAAAAAAAAAATACAGTAGTTAACCTAATGAATATTGTCTTTTATTTTACATTTAGTTCTTTTGGAAAGAACCTGCTTTATATATTTTGTTTCTATAATCAAGTCCATTTTCTCCATCAATGAGAGCTCAAGGTACCTGGCATTCTAAGTTAATTTTCTTTAATGCCTCATCTTTCCTGCAAGACGATCTTCAAGGGTATTTTTGTAAGTCAATCAAATGCTCTACGTTTTGAGCTAACATAAACATCTCAGCTTAGTTCTTAGACTAAGCCAAAGCAGTGAGTGAGGCGTACCAGAGTCTTTGATTTGAAGTCCTTCATGAATAAATGCGACGGAAAACACTTTTCATGAATAATTTATTTCATCTTTACAGACTTGGTGATTGTCGTGTGCCATTAGTAACCTCTCTCTCTCTCTCTCTCTCTCTCTCTCTCTCTCTCTTTTCTGTTCCTACATATATATATATATATATATACATATATATATATATATATATATATCTCTTTTCTGTTCCTTATATATATATATATATAAATATACATATATATATATTATATATATATATACTGTTTTTGCTTGCTCTAAGTAAACGGCATTATTTACATATTCTTATTTAATGAATTCTGTTACCAAGCTAAAGCGGGCCCACTGATTTCAACAGTGGAATAATCAATTAATCCCAATCGACAGAAATTTGAGAGGTTGGACACATTCCAATTAGCTGCTGTTCAGTTTATTTGCAATGTTAACTCAGGTCGGTCGAATTTGCTGTAATTGTCACGTATTTCAGAGATATTTTTGGGTGTTTTTGAGAAAATTGTGGACAAAAAAAAAAATATCTACGGTATTCCTTGGAGGTGAAATGGCTTTTAAGCAATACTTGGAGCAAGAGGTTTTGGAAGAAGTAACTGAAAAGTTGAAAGACTGTTAGAGCTAGCAGAATGTATACATCTGGTAGTCTTGAATACACAGCTTGAAAAAAGAAGTCTTCTGTTAACATATAAAAGTGGACAAATTGAGTCTAAAAATAACTGTTTTGGCTAGGAAGGAGGACAAGAAAAAATTTATCTATTATAAGTATAATAAAAATTCACATGTTGTAACTCAAGATGAACTGGTGGTGGCAGATTTTAGGTTAGTAGGAATAAGGAAAAGAAAAGACCTAGCCAGGATTAAGAGGGTTAAAATATGAAAGCTGGAGTGAGAGAAGGCGAGAAAGTTCTGAAGTAAAGTGAAGAAAGTAAGAGTCGAGAGGCTTACAACTAGAAAGCCAAATTCC
>NC_090725.1:37789716-37794716 GCF_036898095.1 Palaemon carinicauda | reverse complement strand
AGAAAGAAGATCGTTAAACATTTGTCTAGCTTTTTTTTTTGTGATTGAAACTTGTATGTTAAAATATTACTGTGACTTTACAACAAATCCAAAGTTCGTAACACTAAAATACTGATGGAATAAGTTATGCCATTACATTGGAAAAAGAGGGTAAACTATGTGACTCTAGGAATTTAGGTTTGGCAAGCACAAGAAACTACACAATAGCGTCTTATATATCAATACATTTGAGAAAAAAAAAGATTAATGCAAACAGAAATTTCTTGCATAGAAAGTGAATGGCTAGAAATCTTTCATTTTTATAAGCAAGTTCAAAATATAATAGTCTTTCCTTAAGCAACTCCATCGACATTTGTTTCCAGTCATAAGCTAAGGTAGGTAAATCGTAATTGCATTATCCTTTCATTCAGGTTTGTGTTTGACAAAGTCAGTCCCTTTGAAAAGTCTAAGATATCAATATTTGTTTGTTTTATGGATATTCTTATCATCACGCCATCGATAACATTTCGTATTGTTATTACACACACACACACACACACATATATATATATATATACATAAATATATATATATATATATATACCTTTATACACACACACTCATATATATATAATATATATTCATATATATACATACATACACAAACATATATATATTTATATAATATACACTATATATATATATATATATACATATATATATTTATATATATGTATATATATATATTATTATATATATATATATATATATATGAGAGAGAGAGAGAGAGAGAGAGAGAGAGAGAGAGATGTGGCTATATTTAAAACAAATGAATACTGCAAGTTTGAGGGGCCAATCAGGGTACATCCGACCAGGACTTAAAAAAAAGGATATAAAGAATTTAATAAGGTAAACATGAAAATGACGATAGAGTAAGAAATGAAAAAAAAAGAACACTGTTACAAAAGAAAGTAATAAGTTTCCCAACTCCATTTATATGCTAAAAATATATTTCTAGAATTTGTTTGTGGGAGGAAATTAACTTCTTAATTAGTATTTTGTATTATACTTCCTACACAAAATGCTCGTGGATTGATTTGCCTATGTACTACTACATGAGGATAGAATATTCCGGGAAGATATGACTGCAAGGGAGTATTGAAATTATTAAAATTCTTAAAAATCGTAAAAAATTATTTAACGTGGTGACGGTGCCAGTGATCAATAACAAAAACAGGGGAATAGGCCTACATATGGTATAATTAAATTTTTTTCTGGGCGTACACTAAGTTTGGAAATAATTTCAAAGCACACAAGAATAACATAATTAAGATAAAATTTTCAAAATAGTAGTCCTATAGTTAACAACCCATCACTATTTTTCTATATTTTATTCTATGGTCAGAATTGCATCACTATGATGCTATATTCTTCACATTTATGACTTTACAGAGACTAACCAGCTTCACGAACTAATCTATTTGACTATCTCTGCTTCCATTTCTCAATATTACATACTGTTTTGCTGTTCTCTCAGAGTGTGTCGAATAAATACTGTGACTGACAATGGAATGAGCCAATAGAGTTTTCGTACAGAGTATGAATTCTCTCTCTTCCAGCTGCAAGAACAAAATTTTACCCATACAATATTTGCCTTCCTATGGTTTTTCTTGAATACACTACCTTAGAAAGCTCTATAATTGACATATACTATCAAAAAATTGCAGAAAAAAAAACAGTAAAAATCCTATGATAAACCTTGACAGGCATTTGCCGTTTTAAGAACGGGTGTATTGACGTAAAGGAGTGATATTACGGTCACCAGCCGGTAAAGGATAATAACAAAGTAGGGTAAAATGCGGTTGCCTGTATTTTACTGAAATACGGCTAAGAACAGTATATTTTCACGATTTCCCATTAAAATAACGGATTTTTAAACAGTGTACCAATGACGATCAATTACCTTTAGAAGTAATGATCTTCCAAACTAGTTTTCAAAGTTGTAGGGTAGAATTCTAGTATCTTGTTCAAGTTTCACACCATTTCCTTCGAAATTTTAATTTAAAAAATTGATGACTTTCTGAATTAAGAAACAGTTCTATATCTAGGTATATATGATGTGTAAAAGCCATTGTCAATTGTAATGGTATTTGAAAAGCTAGGTTAAACATTATTAAAGGGAAGGTAGAAGAGTCATTACATTTTTTTACGGGTGGTCTCCTGATGAGAAAATATTCTTTTCTATTATTCAGTTAATAATGATAGTCTTGATTTTTTACTTCAAACTTGTATAGAAAATTTCGCATGGAATGCGATAATAAATGAATTGACAAAAACTTGCATCAATGATATTCCAAGGAAATATAGTGATATGATCACATCATGTACTCATTCTACTAAAGAATCAATGCCCTTACTATTATTTTGAAATATTAATAATGGCGATTTTCTTTTCACCAGTTTTAACTAATTATTGATGATAATTCATTTTGCGATAAAATTCTTTGCTAGCTTTGATTAAATAAAATATATAAAAACTGCAAATGGTGATTTATCTGTAATGGTATTAGTTTTCAATGCATTTTTAGTGTCGTTAATTGAAAATATTGCAGTTAAATTTTCATCATTAATTGGTTAGCCTTGAAGTAATTAAATAAGAGCAAATAACAATATTTTTTTAGATAATTATTTTAAATTATAAAATTTAAAATTAATTATATTCCTATGTTTATTGTTGGTCTTAGATAAGATAATTTCGTAATAATTTTTTTGATATTGAGTAAATATTTATATCATTATAGCTTGATAGAGTCATTAGCTTGTTTTTTTTTTTTTTTTTTTTAGTTTCTATAATACAAATTTATCACAGATTAATTTGTTTTGCTTTTGGCCATTTCACATTTTAGTTGATATCTATTTTCAAGAATTAATTTGTCACATGATAAATTCTACGAGTTTTCTCTCTGCTAGCAGTTGCGAAGGGTGTTCCATCTACGATCATGAATATCTGTGATATGTTAATTAAAATTTAAGGCATCAGTTCAGAGAAGTCCAGAAATTAGTTTTCACCTCATTTTCAGAAGTTGATCTCTTTCCCTCTTTAATTCTTCTGGCTCAAACTCTTTTTGGTTTTAGCTGACAGTAAATTTATTTTTTTATTTGGTTCATATATCTAATCTTGATGTTTCTTTTGATAATGTGTATGTTGTGGTATACATTTTTAAAATACGTTTAACCACTTTTATTTTATTAGCTATCAGGCTTCAATTGTAGTCTAACATAAAGCTTGTTATTTGCTATGTTTTATGGAATTACATTTTCCTACAATTTTGATGCTTATACTTTATCTGTTCCATATCACATTTTATATAAAGATAATATTTATACAGCTGTATAATGTATTTAGTATTCCAGTCTTTTATGAAATTTATAATTCAGTTCATGCTGTTCACAATTACATTATCTTTAATAGTGTCTATTTAGGCGTTCATGCATCAATTGATAATTAGGATTATCATATCTTTGAAACAATTTTCTTGGTATTAAAGCTCTCGGTAATGTGATTAAAATATGCCACTGGGAATCTTTAATACCATTATATTTATTACATGAAATATTTTATTTGATTTTATTGCCAAAAAATATATTCTATATTTGTACTGAAATTAGATTACTTTCGTTTTCTATATATACTAAATTATTTCCCGTGGGTGTTTACAATTGGATTTCAGAGCTTCTATTAAACCATTGTCAATTTAATCATGGGTTGAGTTTTACCGATGTAGTTCTTTTTACCCCGTGTCTGGTAATTCACTGAAGATTTTTCATACATTACCATAACGGCAAATATAATCTATTTCTCATTCCTAAATGTTTTTTAAATATCAAAATCATTATGACTGAGAATTACGTTTCTGTTACATATATAATTTCTTGTATCCGCCAAAGAGAGAAGAAAAAAAAAAACATATTGTCATTTTTTTCTTGTAATATTTTAATAAAGAAGGAATGTTAGGAATTCAAAACAATTATTGTTACGGTAGTGGTATTTCATTTAAAAATGATAGGTTATCATTATAACTGTATAAAATTGTCCAAAAATATTGTCTGCTAGATATAGTTTTTTGGGGAGAATCTCTGATTGGTGTTAGTTAGACAGAATAGTAATATTTACTGGATATTCGTAGTATTCGGTTAATAGTAGCTTCGTGTTAAAATGTAGACCAAAAGAAGTACTTTGAACTTTTTGATCAATGGACAGATTCTATAGACATAATAGTACGAGGATGAGGGATTGTTTAAAGTTTTAAAGGTTGCTCATGAATTACAGAGACAAGGGACAGAAAAGTGCCCTAAAGACTGATCATATATACATATGCTGAGTGCCCAAAACCCCTCTACATCGAGCTAGGACCAAGGAGGTCCAGGCAATGTCTACTGATGACTTAGCAGGTAGACCTATAGGCTCCCCCAAACAGTCTCATCCCTAGCTCACAAGGATGGTGAAGCTGCAGACCATACTAAAAACTATAGAGCATAACTCTCGTCCAATAGATTGCGAGTCAGGGACGTTTCCAATAGACTAATGTAGTTTAAAAGGAAATAAAGAAATAAAAACCCAGAAAGATATCAATATTATGAACAATATAGCCAAAAATTTAATATTGATTTACAAAAAAAAAAAAAAAAAAAAAAAAAAAAAAAAAAAAAAAAATTGTTATAACCAGTATTAAGTACAGTTTGTTGTATTTTTTAAGATAAATAATTTGGATAAAAGAGAAATTTAATTAATCTCTGATAGTTTAATTTATCATTTCGTACCCTTCTTTATCATATTACTTCAGTAAGCCGTTATTTTGGCAAGGGATTCATCCATGATTGCCTAAAAACACTATATAAAATATTCTATCTAATCATCATATCATAAGCCTGATTTTACAATTATATTATTATTGGGCAATGTCAAAAAGATGTAACACGGCCATTCAAACATACTTCACAACTTATTTCTTATACTTATT
>NC_090725.1:37759716-37764716 GCF_036898095.1 Palaemon carinicauda | reverse complement strand
TTTCTCACCCTCAATACTTCGTTTCTAACCCTATCCAATCGAGATACACAAGCTCTCCGTCACTTTTATTGCCTACAACTCAGATTCATACGTCATAGTTGGTTTAATCACTATCTCATACAGAACTTTCATTACATATATTCTTAACCTTTTATTCCTTGCCACTCCCTTCACTACCTCAACACTATATATCCTTTGTGCACTATTTGACGTTGATCCGTTTCTACTCCACCATTTGCAGCAGCAACAGAAACCAAGTACTTTAACTGTTCTACTACCTCAAGTAATTCGTTATTCGACATGATATTCAATCTAGCATAACGTCCTTTCTCAAGCCTCTCATAACCTTTCTCTTACCCGCACTAGTTCGCAACTTCAATCTCTCACAAACGCTTCTAAACTCTGGCACTAATCGACACAACTTCATCTCTGATTCTGCAACAACCATGCCTACTTTACACATCCCTTTTTGATCCACAGTCACACTGAAAACAGCTCACTCATTCCATTCCGTATAATAACATACGCTGTATTGCGTATGTATAAACTCTCCCCTGCTTACAAAAACCTTCCATCTATTCCATATAAACTCATTACATTCCATATCACTTATCCTATCAACCCTATGAAAAGCTTTTTCAAGACCCAGAAATGCAAAATATACATCCTTATCTTTTGCTAAATATTTCTTGCATATCTGTCTATCTATAAAACTCTGATCCATATATCCCCTACCTCTTCTGAAGCCACCCTGCACTTCTATGATTACCTCCTCTGTGTTATTCCTAATCCTATTATTTAACACTCGACCATACACTTTTCCAACCACACTAAAAATCTAAGAACCCTAGAATTACAACACTCATGAACATCTCCCTTACCTTTGTATACCGGAACAGTACATGTAGACTCCCAGTCCACTGCTGCTATTTAGAAAAAAAAAAATATATATTAAACAACCTCAACCTCCATTCCAGTACAGTCACACCCGCTTCCTTTAACATCTCAACCCTCACACCCTCCATACCTGGTGCTTTTCTCGTTATAGTTTCATCTAGCGCTCTCTTCACTTCCTTTCTTGTAATGTATCTCTCATTCCCATCACCCATCACTGGTACCTCAACAGCAATTATATCTGCCTCTCTATTATCCACAACATTAAGCAACTTTTTGAAATATTCAGATCACCTATTCTTCACCTCATCTCCTTTCAGCAACCTTCAATTTTCATCTTTCACGATCTCTTCATTCCTTGATTCACACTTCTTAACTCTACTTCTTTCCGAAACTTTTTCTTATTCTATTCATACGAACGACCCAATCCTTGACCCTATCGCTAGTCAGCCGTCCTATTTGCCTCAGCTACATTACGTTTTATTTCCACATTTTTCTCTTTATATCTTCCATACTTCATAATAACATTACTCTGCAACCATTCTTCAAATGCCCTCTTTTTCTGTTCCACCTTCATCTTTACTTTTACATTCCACCACTTTCTACTCTTTCTCAGACTACCTTCAACAATCCTCTTACCAGACAAATCACTTGTGTGCTCACAATTCTTTCTTACTAACTTCCACTACTCTAGATCACCACTTTCTCTCACTGTCAAAGTGTCATATGCCCCTTCCAACCTTACTTGATATTCACATTTTACCTCTGGTTTTCATTTTTTTAATCTCTTCAGCTTCACCACCTACCTTTTAAATGTCTTAATTCTATTTCCCCACTCATTTGCTTCAACTAATTCTGCTTCAATAGAAAAAAAATATCAGATATACCGTTAGCTCTTCAACTAAACTCGCGCACATCTATCAATCTTCCAAACGTTATTCTTGTTATCAACAAATAACCCATCAATTCCCTTTTTACCACTCTTTCATTCGCCACGCCTACCCATGTATACTGATTTACATCTTGCTTCTTAAAAAATTACTACTTATTACGTGCTTTTGTTTAACGCACAATTGTATCAGTCTCTCACACTAATTTTCTCCTGGTGCACCATACTCCACAATGACACCTTCTACCTCCCCATCACCCACTCTGGCATTCAAGTCGCCCAACACAACTGCATTATTTCTTTTACTCAGACCGTTTACATAACTAATTAACTCATTTAAGAATTCATCCCGTTCATCTTCACTTTTTCTCGCAACCCGGTCCATACGTACTAACAAATGCCCTGGATTCCCTGTCCAACCTAACCCTCACCCACATTAAGCTAGATGATACCTAGTTCCATTCAACTACTTTACCTGGGATCCATCCAATTAGCAATAAACCACACCCTCTCGTTCTTCCACCTTCAATTCAAGACACTTTACATGTCACTTCTGGCCACTTCACCAAACATCACTTCAAGTTTCCATCTTATCTTTATCTCACTTAAGGCCTATACATCTATCCTTCTATTGAAAAGCATACTTCCAAACTCACCTCTTTTACTCTTCATCGAACTACATCCAAGCACATTCAGACATCCCAAAACTAGAGTGAGCTGAGCAGTCACTCTTCCCCCGACTACTCTTCTTTGAAATTTCTGAGGAAATAAATATACAGGGGAAAAGATTCCCAGTCCCCTCCTACAGTCCCTTTTAGTCGCATCTTACGACACGCATGGTTACGTTAACGCTATTCTAATTGCTATTATGGCCTAGTCCACCTACCCTTTTACCAATTTAATTCAGCATTGTACCTTGTTAGAGGTACTTTATTAATCTGGGTTTCCAATGAAATCTTTCCCATATGTACATTTTGTACAGCTAACTCAATTTTTGCGAAAATACTTTACGTAATATATATTTTTCTTTGAGGAACAAATAGAATTTGCAGAGAGAGAGAGAGAGAGAGAGAGAGAGAGAGAGAGAGAGAGAGAGAGAGAGAGAGAGAGAGAGAGAGAGAGAGAGAGAGAGAGAATATTCTTTTGATGTAATGTTCTTTCTGCCAAGATTTGAACATATAGAACTGTAATATAGAGAAACTTAAAGTATTGCTCTGAATGTGGTAATATATTATATTAGAAAAATATTTTCCTGACTCAATTACGAATTTGATAATTTATGTAAAATATCGAAGAATTTTGATAACATTTGTAGTATTTTCTGTAAGATATTAAGAGAATTTATCTTAAAATAACTGAATTTGTATAATCTTTTAAGCCAACTCCTAATATCATACCATATTTTAAATGTAAGTGGTTTTATTTATGATTAATGAGTATATAGATCGGTACAGGGAAATATGGAAGCAAATAAATTATAAGGGAGTACTGACACATCGATATATCGTTACACAAAAAAGTTATTTTAAATGCAAAACACAATTGCTCGACATTTATGTTTTTCAAATAACCAAATTTAGATTTTCGTCATCACAATATAAATATAAAACTGACATTTCCAAAGAAGGTCCAGTTTTAAATAAGATTCTAAATTAGTTTCCTTTTTCAAGCAAGATCTAGAGGAAACATGATAGTCGCATATATATATATATATATATATATATATATATATATATATATATATGTGTATATATATATATATATATATATATATATATATATATATATATATATATATATATATATATATATATATATATATATGTATATATATGGATAGATAGATAGATAGATAGAAAGATATAAACTATCTATTTTATGATAGAGGACTATAAAAAGAAAAAAACTACCATACCCCTTTTGCTAGATGCAGCTTTAAAACTTAATCCTAGTCAAATTTGAGTTGTCTTACACATCTCAAGTTAAGTATATACAATTTTGATGACTATGTTTTGCTAAAATATCATTTTATTATTACCATTTGAAGCATTAATTGTTGAATCTAAGATGACTTTTTGTAAAAATGTTTTACAAAATATCAGACGCTTCGGATGGCACAAAATTCCCATTGGACAATTCTGTTTAAAATTTTCTCTATGATTCACCAGAGATCTCTTTTTCAAATTTTATGCTTCATTATATATTCATGTATAGGCCAACTGAAATTACACAGAAACTTGTTTTTAATTCCGTAAAGTCGCAACCCCCTTCACATCAGCATTATTAAAACATCATAATATTACGTAAATGTTAATCTAAAAAGCTTTAACCTTATTCATAAACTTTTAAATAACATATGAATTATATAGGACAATTGGCTTTATAATCCTGTCAACAATTTTCTTCAAAAATCAATATTGCACTTGTTTTTAGCCCTTTTGATAACTTCTTATTCTAATCTACCTTTATTTTATGTATCATTATTTATTTGGTTTTTGCCTGATTTATCATATGTAACGGTAACTATCCATCCCACACTATTCATTCTAAAATTTATTTCTTTATCTTCAACTTTTTTTTTTTTTTTTTTTTTTTTTTTTACCATAAGCGTACTCATGCCCTATTATCGCTTCAAATATTTTACATAAATTTATTTTTTTATACATTTTTCTTTTTGTTTGTACTTTTTACTATGATATTATCACTAAAGATTAGCTAAACACGATGAAACCTCATTTGAATTACTTTATTCACGAGCCGCCTTTTCATCACATATATTTATTTATATATCTTATGTTCTCTGTAGTCGGTAATATTAAATCATCCGTAAAAAATACTACATATCCTTTTTATGTCTTCTCACATTTATCATCCTTGAAGATAAAACATATCCATTTTGAAGTTTCTCGTAATAGAGTTTCTGAAAAGAAAAAAAAACATACACGTTTATTCTTTTGTGTAGTCTTCCCCATCAAAACAACGATCAAAATATGAAAAATAGGTGGAAAGGTTGTCCTTTATTCATATCCTTTACTAAACAAGGACTCTCTTGTACCTTTATTCTCTAACAAAAATATTATATTATCATAATAAGATAAACAAAAATTGTATCGAACGCTAATTTTTAATATAGCCTACCATTGCTAATTGCCATTTTCCAGTACACACTAACTATTAGGCCATGCTATCCCAACTGCAAGGCCTTCAAAGAAAAAGG
>NC_090725.1:37752216-37754716 GCF_036898095.1 Palaemon carinicauda | reverse complement strand
AATCATATATAAGAGAAATAATAATCAACTGAACGGAAAGTTTTGAGTGAAAAAAAAATGATCCATATATTAGAAATATATTAATTGGGAGTTATGGAAGAGTTATTTTGGAATAAGTATTTACTATTACAAGATCAAAGCGTAATAGATTAAATGTGGAAGAGTAATATTTGTACTTTTATAAAAAAGGATAATACAATTGTTACAAATTTCAAAGAGGATTACATAAAAAATATACCTTATCGATGATATCCTCAGCAATGAAAATGAGATTATTATTATATACAGTACATGTTATATATATTCATCAGAAAAGATAATTAACGAAATTCAATGTTTTTCGGTGCATACTCATCGCGAAGATTTTGTCACTATATTTGAGACACAAATTGAAGAGATTTGCACAAATATTTATGGTCATTCTTTGTCCATTGGAATATAAACCATAATACATCTATTTTATAGAATTGTTATGAAGAATGAAATAGGTATTATGAATAATGAAAAGGTAAGCTAAAAATTATATAACAAATATAAAATCCTTTTCATAAAGACAATTTGGAATGAGATAAATGTGTAGGATTCATTAAATTAGAACTAATTTTGAATAAGATAAAGAAACCTTATAGAGATACATTGTAATAACGTAGTCATATTTCACCTGCATGCCATCAAGCACAGTAGATGTTTGCGGGTGGTCGATCATTAACTCAAATCATCGATAAAACCACAAGAATCATTCACCTAAGGGCATTATGAATCTTATCTTAGAGTCAATCTTCAAGCGGATATTGCGAAAATACAGGTGTAAGATCACTACGGGGATCCAGGAGTTTGAAGCTCTTTTGTGGAATCTCATATGTTACAAAAGTGACATTTTATGAAGTTAAGGATACGAGGAAGATTTGCCTGTTTACTAGCATTCTTCATATATATATATATACATTGTCTTTAATATCATCCATGGATGCTTCTTGTTCTCATATATCCCCCTTCTGACAAGTCCTGTCTCCGTAAAGCTTCACTTTTATTCCATCAAATGGTCTCCACAATTTTGCTCTGTATACAACGAAATAGAACACATATTCTCCTATGACCTTTACAAGGCGACAGGCTTCAAACTCTTCACGTCCATCCTTTCGCTTCTAGAAAATGCAATGCACTTCCATAAGAGGCCATTTCATACCGCCATGTTTTTATCAGTTATATCTGTTATGTTTGTAAAAGGGTTCGTATCTGTGAGAGAGCGCTCGAGGTACTCGTTTGTCCAACTAACCAATTCATTAGCAACTTAGAAATAGTTCCGTGATTTCGATAAGATATTGCACAACTTCGACTTTATAGTTCCCGATCGATGGTTGTCAATCAAACGTGCTTTATTGATGCAAGTGAAAGTGTGTTCATTTTCTGTTGCTTAGATAACGCACTTCGGTCTACATTAACAATTCTTTTTGTTTTCATTATTTTCCTATTCTTGAGTTTTATGTCTCTTGTCAAAAGTGTTCTTACCTTCTTTTTTTTTTTAAATTTAATTGAAGCTAGATATTTTCTTAATGTTCTTAGATGCACATATTTGTTCGTCTTATTTCCACCTTTAAATTTTTTTCTTAAAATACTAACTTTCCTAATAGAAATTTAAGATGATGTTAGTCTTTTCTTCTAATGAATACCGTTACAAAGATAAGCAAATTCGCACATAAATGCGTGAATATATACATACATACACCCGGCATATGTGTTCACCCATATAACTAAAGCTGGAAAATTTATGTCTGTAAATTATTCCTATTTTGTCTTAGTATACGGGGTGGTTTGAATAGTTATTTTTGTCGTGCATCAAACAAATCACATTAGATTATGTATTCCCCCATGCGCTCAAAATTACCCCTTGATTACAATAAGAATATCCTGATATAACAAAGCCAAAACGTGCGAACGAAATTACAAAGAAGACAATAACAAAAATAGCATATTATAAGAATGGCTAGCATACTGAGTCTCATAGGTGTTAGGGGCATATCATACATATGTGAATAGCACAGATTATAGATTAGTATATTAGGACGAAGAGATATTCTTACAACATAAAGTAGGTTTAATAAGACAAAGAGAAATATTTCATTTGAATTTTTCTAAAATACTTGTAATCATGAGGAATCTGACGAATTTAATGAGAGTAAGGAGGCTAGGACTGATCCTAAACAAAGCTTCAATCCTTTTTATAGCCTAAAGAAAATTAGATAAGTTCAGCCATATATAAAAAGAATGTACGTGGGCGTTTCATAACGCGAAAATCTCTTAAATCTTTAATGTAATAGCAATCTTAATTTAGACCTCAAATTACCAATTATGTTTTGAATTAAGCAAAGATATATGAAAGGTTTTTCTTCATAGAAACAACGTAATAGGAGTCTTTATTTCATATATATGTGTTTTTTGTACTTTCTTCACTTTTTGAAAATTTCAATATAAACAGTATATGGTTAAGTAATTTTTATTT
>NC_090725.1:37722954-37750454 GCF_036898095.1 Palaemon carinicauda | reverse complement strand
TAATAATAATAATAATAATAATAATAATAATAATAATGATAATAATAATAATAATAATAATAATGATATATATGAAACATTATTCATATACTATATAATTAATTTCCTGTGTAAGGGTCCCAAGGTATACATGCTACGTATTCAAGAACCATTAGATTTGATTTCCATATTAAAATAAAGAATATTTCACTCATTATTCAACAATAAAAGAATATACAATATAAATTTTTATTATGGTTCATATTTATGAATAGAGTTAGGTTTAACCTATATATTGTAGAAAAGAATAATAGAAGTAGCAAAATATCTAACACTTATTCTATCGACCTATTAGAAAAAACATGATTGATTTTCATTTAAGAAAATAACAGTTTCTCTAACTCAAATAACATGTCAGAGAAAAATTTAAATTAAAGCGTACAAAAAGTCTAATTTATTTCACTCGTAAACTAAGCTGTCAAACACATCACAAGAACTTATAATGATGTCATCAGGATTTTTTCTCTTTGAAATTCTGTAGAAATTTAAATCTAGGAAGATTAGGTTTCTTGGTCTTTGATAGCATATCGATAAAAGAAGTAGAATCATATATTTGAGGAGTTTATAGAAATATGCTTTAATGTTTTTATATCTGCTTCATTGTTACTATAGTTGCAAGTATGCTGATAATGATATATTCGAAAGCATATACAGAAATATTTAGATAGGTTATAGTTTCTGGCCCTCCGGAAAAATAATAACAACAATCATCATCATAATCATCATTATCATCATCATCATCATCATCATCATCGTAATGATAATAATAAAAATAATAATAATAATTGCAGGTAACCTAATATAAAATTGATATTTGAGAACATATCCAGAAATATTTATATATATACATATATATATATATATATATATATATATAGATAGATAGATAGATAGATAGATAGATAGATAGACAGATATATAGATCTTAATCATAGAAAAATTTCTTTCTGAATTATGATGTAAAAGATGTTTTAGCATTTTAACTCATAAAAGTGTTTTTTTTTATATCTTTCAAATGCAGAGAAAGCTGAAAAATACTGAAATATAAAACCTTCCTCCAAAAATAGAAGAAAAACAAGCAAAGCACTTCAAGAGAAGCATTCACTTGACAGGGAAACAGTTGTTTTAGGCATCTTTGTTCAAAGACACAAGAATGAAAAGAGCGACGTCAGTTCTTGTGTTTTATCAAGGAAAAAACATTCTACATCTTTTATCATACTCTCTCTCTCTCTCTCTCTCTCTCTCTCTCTCTCTCTCTCTCTCTCTCTTGGTTTTCTTAGGTCATATTGTTAACTAGATATTTATACTTTTATGCTAGACACAGGCAAACTATACAGGTTCATCCATAGACATACGAAACTTTTTTTATATGGAACTAAATGTCGTAATGTGAAATCTTCGTAATAAGTCGGCCCTAAAAAAAAAAAAAAAAATCTATACCTACGAAATTTTATTGAAAAACTTAAGTTGATATCTTTCACCTTACTATTCAAGGTTGTTTTCTGATCCGAAAAAGTATACTTAAAAATTAGTTCTGAGCTTTACAACTCAACATTCAGAAATATATGTATAACATATATATTGCATCCTACAACAACAACAACAACAACACCACCAACAACAACAACAACAACAACAATAACAGCAGCATATGCAGGCGTTTCTAGTCCTCAGCAGGATGAAGGCCTCAGACATGTCAATTAATGTCTGGGGTTTGACCAGTTTTCACCACCAAGCTGCTTAATGCAGATTTGTGATAGTGTGTGATTTTCGTCTGAATGTTCACAGCAAACCAAGCTAGTATGGATGGTCCTGAATACTACAGCTTTGCTAACCATGACTATACGCAAACCCTTTCACGATTCACCATGTTAAGGAAGTCAACTCAGAAAGATATTGTCTCCTATTCCAAAAACAAGACCTTCATAATTTGAATACAAACAGTATCTATGATATATAGATACTTAAGTTAGAAATAATAAGGATAAATCAAACTATATATTCATACCCTTTATACTGATATTCTTGTGATAATATTTAGAAAATTTTCAGCCATAAGATTGTAGGTATTTATTCAAAATAAAGCAATTTGAAACGGCACAATGCACATGGAAAAAACTACATTTGCATATATGCAAATGAACTAAGCCACAAGCAGAGCCACTCCCTAAACCATGAGACCAAGCCCCTTTAAGTTACAACAGGTGAAATAGACATCACGTCTATTGTTACTGTCATTACTGTCATTCATACGAATCGTGATGATATGATACCTAATTTATTTAACATAAGAATATTATAGTCATTTTCTAGTTACCCAATATTGATTTTCATTAGTAAATAGTGTCGATTTTACATTGCATATATCAACTCTTTGAAATTTTTTGGCTCTTGGCAAAAATACTATAAAAAGGAGCACACAGGCAAGCATAAGCGTAAAGAATTTACAATGTAACAGTGCCTATGTAAAGATATATTCTAGCTTCACCCTTCATCAAGATGATAGATTGGATCAACCATATTTGAATCTGCAACAACAACATCATATACAGTATGGTTACTGTTCCTCCAAGTACAATATTGACGTTTTCACGACACTGTTAGCAAAAAACCGCAATTTTGATCAGAATTTTCTGTAAAAATATACTGTTTTCAACCATGTTTCAGTGAAATACAAGCGACTCTAATTTTACCTTACTTTGTCATTAGTTTTTACGAGTTGGTTACCGTAATATCACTCTTTTACGTCAATATAACCGTTTCTAAAACGGTAGAAATCCTGGAATAAATCTTGCCAGTCTTTTACCGTTTTTTTTAATGCAAATATTTACCAGTGTATCTAAAACACGACCTGTGATTATATCAGCACATGACTCTTTTCGTCTAAACAAGAACATCAGTCATATCTGACAGTAACAGACTGATGGGATCACATGGCCATGAGCAGTGTAAGCGGAGTACCGTCATATCCAGCAGACAGAGGAGATAATCGCCGAGGAAAATGTCAAAAGGAGAGCTAGAAAAATAGAGAGAGCGAAAAAGACAATCGCGTTTTAAATCTGCGATCTGACCAAAGCTTATGAAATATGAGAGCAGACGAAAGGGGGAAGGGCTTAGGTCAAATGGGCTGCGTAAATACCTCTTTTGAGGTCCCTTCCTGACCAATGCATGTGTCATGTTTTAAAGGGAAAAAGGCCATGCATGCCCCTGCTGCCTATATTAAAGGAAAGAAGTAAAAAGAAGGAGACACGCACTACTAAAAATTTGCATTAAAAACCATAAACGCCTGGCAACATTTATTCTACAAGTTTTACCGTTCTATAGACGAACGGACATAATGACGTAAAGGAGTGATATTACGGTCACCAACCCGTAGAAGATAATAACAAAGTATGGGAAAATTACGGTCGCCTGTATTTTACTGAAAAAACGGCTGGGAACAGTATATTTTTTAGGAGAATTTCCGATTAAGATTACGATTTTATAACAGTGCAGGAAACTGTAAAAGTAAAAAAAAAAGCGAATGAAGATTGCAGAAAGAAAGAAAGAAAGAAAAAAATAACGAATGTAGGCTCCCGAAATACACGCTTGAATACACCTTTCAATTGCTCGTGGTGACGTTTAAGCGTGTAGGGAGAGGGGAAGATTATGGCAGAGTCGACACAAATAACGATTTGTTAAATGGTGGAGGACTTCAAAGATAATTTGTTAATTTTCTGAGCCACAAGACCAGGCACTGATTTGAAGCAGAGAGAGAGAGAGAGAGAGAGAGAGAGAGAGAGAGAGAGAGAGGAAGGCGTTCGCTAATTGTGGGGAACATATCGTTTATTATTATTATTATTATTATTATTATTATTATTATTATTATTATTATTATCTAAAATCAGTAATAATAGTTAATATTATCACTATTATCGAAAATTATCAATAATAAACATGAAATTAACAATAAAGGTCTTTAACCAACAAAAAGGTCCAACACTTGAAAAAAGATAAGAACGCATTGAAGCAAACTATGTTGAACAAGTAGAAGAATATACTTATACAATATACACTACATTTCATTTCTGTCCAAAGAAGATTTGGGAGTGATACCTGGGCATTAAAAGATACAAAAACCGCCGGTCATTCAAGCATCTCTGAAGATAAGTATTATTTGTCTTCTCTCCAAATCTCTTCTTTTAACCTAAGGATTAAATTCAATGTGAGAAGGGGGCCCAATGTTAATGAATAGAAACCTTTATATTTAAATAATTTTATCCAATGTAATGTCAGAAAACAGATCATATAAATGCTAGAATAGGAGCTAAAATATTCTGACTTAACTTCACTTTCATCATTATTTTGTTGTGTATAAGATAAGGTTTGCATACATACATACTTACGTACATACATGCACACATACAAACAAACATGCATATTATTTTTCAGGTCTGTTTGAACCTGAATTATAAATCGGGGCAACATTTTCAATCTTGTGCAAAGCGAAATTACCTTCAATTTACAATTTCGTTTACCTTCACGGTGATTTTTTTCATACTTAGTATGCATTGCTCTTTATTATAACTATTTAATGGAGGCTGGTCCCCCAAAACAAATTAATAATTATTACAGCAATATATATGTATATATATATATATATATATACTTATATATATATATATATCTATATATATATATATATATATATACATATATATATATATGCGTATATATATATATATATATGTGTGTGTGTGTGTATATATATATATATATATATACATATATAAATTTCCAATTGGAATGGTGGAATTATGATTTATGATACAGCATTTGAGTTCGTATAGTTACACCTTGCTATAATTAGAGCTCCAAAAAGATATAATTATTTTTTTTAACAGTCAAACTGCTACTTAACTCAACTCACTTCATATAAGTTTGTTGTATCTATCTAACGAGAAGATTAGCCATAATAATTATATACTTCAGAAATAGGATTTTTATATAATGCTTTCAGTTTTGGTGGAAGAAATCTTCACATAAATAAAATTCCAAGCCATTTGACAGGGATCTCTCTCTCTCTCTCTCTCTCTCTCTCTCTCTCTCTCATTACTTTCAAACAACAACTCGATTTCTCGAAATACGTCTCAGCATTCTTCACACCATTCTTACATGCCACTCACATCATCTCTGTCTCCCTCACTCACTGTCAGGGCTGTCAATCTCCCCTTTCCATAAAATGTCAGGTCATCCTCCCAGGGGAAGACATCAAGAAAGACCAAACGAATCGAACGGACATTTGATTCCCCCAGAGGTTTACACCTTCAATAGAGGTGAGGAAAAAAATCCTTCTCACCTTTCATATGGCTTTATATGGTTTCATATGGGCTGTATCAATTACTCCCTCCGAATATTTTGCAGAAGTTTTATCTTGGGTTATCTTCAGTTACAAATTCATATATATATATATATATATATATATACATTATTGTGTTCTAATGTAATTAATATTCTTATTTACATATGAAAGGCGTGCATTTAGAAGATAACTAAAACTCCTCTCTCTCTCTCTCTCTCTCTCTCTCTCTCTCTCTCTCTCTCTTAATAGTAAACTATAAAAATACCATTGAAATAAAAGTATACATTTTGTAAAATTCCAAAATACTTGAAAACAATTTATCTGTTTTTCATTTAAAAGTCTTCCGAAAAAATGTCATCTCTTTTCAAATAGAAAAAAAAAGGCGTTGTTTTCCAGAACAGTCTTGAACAGTTTTCGTATTTATAGCTATTAAATAATTCGTTGATGCTCAAGTTTTCTACCTATAACATTCAATTGTTTTTAGAATGAACATATTCATATGGAGATTGATTTTCGCAATTCTTTGGATGAAAGTTTAAATAATTTGTCTGACTTAAATTTCCTTCACCGCAGTAAAACGCTATTATTTTTACCCTCTCAAATCGACACTAGATATAACACAGTTAAAAAAAAGCAAAATAAAGAAAATATAAAAGAGGCTAGATAATAATAACAAACTGAGGCAGAAAACATTGAAGGAAAAAGTCTTAAAACCATTATGATTACAACTAGAACCTATGATATTAAGAGCATAGACGCTCCTAAACTCGAGAGGAACAACTGTCAGTGAAAGGTGAAGAGATTACAATAGGATTCAAGGAGATGTAGCGTAAGATCACTTATCTAGAGTGCATACTCAAGCTGTAGACCTTAATTGGTAGGGGCTGTTTTTAAGCCTCTTGTAGATAATGACATTAGCTATAGCCGTATAAGATCATGCTCTCCTTCCTTTCCCTTTTAGAAAACTGATCATAATGTTTTCCCGCTTAATATCATTTAGCACAGGTGGGAATTAGGATCCACTGGCGTCTGCTTATGGTCTTATGCCAGTCCACATCTTTTGGAGTAGAATTCATCGCAATTGTATAATAGTATTGATCCGTGAAAGACAAACTCCGGTTCAATGACGAGTGTAGACGTACTTGTTTGAAGAAACAGGACGTGTATCATATTTGGAAAGGTAACAGATCATATTTTACTTGGAATAATTATACTCAAGTTCAGAGCCTTTGCTCAGAGAGTTTATGCTTCAACTGAAAAGGAATAATATTGCACCATAAAAAACCCTTTTCGGTACAAATCAGGAACATAAGTGGTGGGCTACCCTTAAATCTAAAATCTTTGGTGTAGATGCAATAGTTCCTTCGTTACTTAAACCTGATGGCTGTCACTCACTGTCCAAAGGAAAAGACAACCCTTTTGATTGATGTATTTGACTGTAAGCAGAGTAATGAGTAACTTGATCTTCTTCAGTCCTGTTTTCCTGAAGTAAAGTAACTAGTTTAGCTTTTTGATCTCGTGAAATTAAAGCTCTCTTGACGGACCTTGATGTTTATGAATTTGTATACCCAAATGGTATTTTTTCTTTGTTTTTTTTTTACAAAGACCGGATTTCTTAGCTCCAAAGTTATATGTTATTTTGTGCATGTTAGCGGAGCTTTTAGAACTGGTTGGAGAATCGGTAATATCAATGGTAGCTCAAGTCCAATTGATTACCGTCCAATTTCCATACTTCCCATATTATCTGAAGTTTCTGGACGTCTTTTGGCAAAACGTCAAAATAGGTTTTCAGAAAAGTCATCTTTTCCCTAGTTTGTAGTTTCGTAAAGGCCTTAGAGTGTGTGATGCCGTTCTTATATTTTCCAATGCTTGATTGTTGTCAGGAAGTTCGTATGATTGGTCTTGATTTTAATGCTGCATTTGACCGTGTTAATCATGAGGCTCTTGGTTTGAAACTCAAACAGTTGGGATATAGGGGTGGGGGTGGTCTTTTCTTAGCATCATTACTGAATTTCTAAGAAATAGGTGGCAAAAAGTTGTTGTTGATGGGCACCATAGTTAGTATAGGAATGTGGTATCTGGAATTTCTCAGGTTATTGTTCTTGGCCCATTATTTTTTATACAATATACACATGAAATTTGGTTTGGCCTTGAAAACAAGCTCGTTGCATATGCAGATAATGCTACTCTCCTTGCACCAATTCTACCTTATGAATGTAGATCTTGGGTTGCTGAATCCTTTAAAAGATATAAAGCTAAAATTAGTGGATGGTGCAAATTATGGGGCATGAAGTCGAATCCAAACAAAACTCAAAGTGTGACTGTAGGTAGGTCGAGGACAGTTTCTCCTCAGCATCCGGATCTCATGATTGATAATGCTTCTTTTACTCTGTATGATCATTAAAGTTCTAGGTGTAATTCTCGACAACAAATTCACTTTTGGAAAATAAACAAACTCGGTCTGTATCTCCTTCAATTGCATAAATATTGGCTCATTGAGAAAGTCTTTCAATATTTCCCGAGATCAATCTTTTCTGAAGAAGTTTTTTATTTCTTCCATCTACATTATTTTAGTTTTCTTTAAGTTGGAATAAGATTATACTAGGGAGGAGAATAACCAATTAGAATAAATGATTATTAACTCGCAATCTTCAAGAAAAATTAAAAAAAAAACATTCAGTGGAAAATATCTTTCTCTCTCTCTCCTTTCAATCTGGAAGATTTGTTTTCGTCAAGTTCACATGAAGCAGTAATTACCACATGCCGTTGATTAAAGAAAGTCCCGAACGATGGTTTGTTAAAGTCCTGGATGTTTTGAGAGAATTCGTATGCAATGTATATATTTTTTTGTTTTTAATATAGATTTCTCCCAACCTTTTTTTCATGTATAACTTCTGAATGCAATTTATCACGGTTTAGTTTTCCATTTTTCTTTTCCTAATTTATTACATTTTTCATTTGACGAGGTTTATGTTGAAGCAAATAGTTTTACGAAGTATTGTTAAGTTTTAGATTAATATTTGTATTAATAACTGGGAACTGTTTATGTAATTAATACCATATCTTTGGGAAGAATTAATACCGTATCTTTGAAAAGGAAGAGAAAACAAAACACGATCAGCAACTAAGTTCTTACAGGAAACACTGTAAATGTTAAGATTTAGTTTATGAACTGCTGCAGAGGAAAGGGACAGGTCTATAAACATAAACACACATGAGTAGCATAAACTTCATTCACCCAAGCTAAGACCAAGAGAGCCCAGGCAAAGGACGTAGAAGACGCCTTGCATGGGAATCTGCCAGACTGAATTTCGAGAACCGCTTAAACTCCATAGTTTCTTGTAGTGTTTGTAACCTCATCATTCTTGTGAGCTAAGAGTGAGGGTTTTAGGGAGCCTATAGGTCTACCTGCTGAGTCATCAGCAGCCATTGCCTAACACTCCATGGTCCTAGCTTGTGAGGAGAAGGGCCTAGGACGCTGATCTTATTCATATATGGTCAGCCTTCTGGGCATTGTCCTTCTAGCTAGGGCATTGTAACTATACCTGCCTTTGCCATCTATGAGCGGCATCTGAAAATATTAAAAAAATACCGGTATATTGCACCTTTAACACCCTCATTTCGCATTTTATTTGTATTCCAACTTCAGTTGTTCCTTTTCTCCTGACTGATCCTATTTACCTCCCTTCGCTCAATGCCTTGCTCTGTAACTCGGGTTGAGGGTACATTTCATCACCGATGAACAAACTAATCGTATAAAATTGATAAGAAAACATGAAATTTCAGTATAACTTCGTTTATATTAGTCTTGAATTGGGAGGGAACATATTTTCTTAAGATTAATTTATCTAAGATCTTAAGAAACTGTTATTAATGTGTCCTATAATCAAAATGAAAATAAGGTAACCCCCTCACAAAAAAGAAAAGAAAATATGGGACAGATATAAATTGCATTGATGTAGTTACTCTCTCTCTCTCTCTCTCTCTCTCTCTCTCTCTCTCTCTCTCTCTCTCTCTCTCTCTCTCTCTCTCTCTCTCTCTCTCATCTATTTGAGTTTAGAAATTCCACGAGTAGTAGATTCATATTCATTTAAATTCTACATCACTTTTCCCTAATTACTGTATGTATTTCTCAGCGCTTGAATGGACAAAATAACAATTCATTGCTTGCAGACATTTTGTGTCATCCTTTTTCTGATATGAAACTATTACTATAAGTATGAACAGATAGATACTAAAGATAACAGGGAAATTTAATCATGCTATTAGTGCAGCCTAGGCTATAGGATCTTTCATGGGAAGTAGACTGATGTTACTCCTTAAATCTTATATAGTGTGTGGTATTAGAAGGGAAAGTATCGTTGAACCCTACTATCTCGTATAGCAGGAGGGTATTTAGTGGAGGTTTAATTGACAAAATTAGACAAAGTACATCATTACTGATAGACAGCAATGGAGAAGTGCATCAGGCAACCGACCCCTTGATATAGGGATAACGGCTGAAAGAAGGAGTTTTTTATATTTAAACCAAACTTCATCATACCAATTAAGTAAGAAAATTTAGCATACTGGTGTGCTGGTAAGGAGAGGTATCACATTACTGCTCTGCATACAGTACAACTTACTTTAATAATCATTTAGAATATCTATGTTCTTCTTACGTCCTCATACGAACGTTGCTTTGATTATGTATATCTTCATTCCCCTCTTTCACTTTTAAAACATATATACAACACATCCCTAGATTAAGATAGGCCATAATCTTGAGTTTATCTATAATCTCATCCTCTTTTAATTATCTCCTAATTAATTAGAATTTAACATATATATATGATATATATATATATATAGTATATATATATATATATATATATATATATATATATATATATATATATATATATATATATATATATATATATATATATATATATATATGTTTACAATCTTTCAATGCAGTTCCCATTCCTCTGGTTATACAGGCCATCTTTTGAAATACCTCCCATTCTTCAAGCTTTTGAAAGACTTCGCATTCTTCGAAATTCCAAAGCACAACATTTCACGGTGATGTAACAAGAAAAGAAAATCGAGATGGCTCTCTCAGATGTTCATCGAACATCTGTATGTCAAGAGGTTCCCAATCACCAATAGTCGCTGGTGAATATCTGCACGTTTGATTAAACTCCTCCAGCCAAAGGGGCAATGCCTCTATTGTTCTCTGGCAAGTGAGATAAAAAGTCTCTTCGGGGTTTCTTCTGTCTTTTATTGTTGAAGGATGAATTACTTCTGTCATAAAAGACGACAAAGTTACACTTTGGGAGCAAACGGGAGGTGCGTTGTGGAATGGTTTTTTGGGTTCCTGTTGCTCACTTAGACTTCTCCATAAAGTCTCTCTCTCTCTCTCTCTCTCTCTCTCTCTCTCTCTCTCTCTCTCTCTACCAACGCTCCAGTCTCAGAAAGGGCGTGAGGAGCAGATAGGCCCATTTATAAACATTTAGAAGCCTCCTTTCACTTTATCATCATTTATGTATCTAGTTGGTTGGCAACTAGGCTACTTGCAGGTTTCAGCTACTCATATGGTGGAGATAAGGAGATAAAGATAGAAGAAAAACTGACATGAGTTCCTATTGGAAACGGTTCTGCCTGGCGTTCTGCTGGGCAGGAGATTTCCATAGCTTCTTGTAGTGTCTGCAACCTCACCAATTCGTGGGAAGTAAGGATGGTGGTTTTTGGGGAGCCTATAGGTCTACCTGCTGAAGGTTTCTGGACGTTGATCCTATGAATATATGGTCAGTCTCTAGGTCATTCTCCTGCTGGGTGCTAGGACATTGTCACTGTACCTTGCCTCTGCCATTTATTAGAGGCTTTTAAACCTTTAACAATTGCAAGCCATCAAAATGGATAGGCCTAGAGGAGAAATTCCCATCCAACAATGATGAAACTTTTCAAGAGATGCTGAAAAAGGATTTTCTTCTTTTGCAGTATTATAAAAAAGAAATACCAATGTATAGTTTTTATTTCGATAAAAAGGGTAAATAATTTATTGGTGATTATCAAAAATGGTTGAATACGGTCATCATTACCTACAATAATAATAATAATAATAATAATAATAATAATAATAATAATAATAATAATAATTTATGATAAATAATATAGCATTTGACTTTTTTATATCTGAAAAGCAGGTATAACAGACTGAACTCCCGATTTCATAAATTTGTTTAAACCCGATCAATTATGTATGGCAGATTTGATAGAGAAGTAAATACTATTATTTATGTAAATGACAAAACAAATAACTATACTAATGATAATAATGATAATATTTTTCTATTTGTTTAAAACTGTATTGTATTATTACGAACAACGCAGGCAATAGTAATAAAATTATTTCATAAGCTGAATAAATCACCACGAGTATATAAAAAAAAAAAATTAGCAAATTAATCATGCAGGAAAATTATTGTTGACTTTATAGGTTTTATGTGTTTCATATAATGAAGATATATTCTAATGGTATTACTGTTCATAAGATACTATATATTGTTCATCACTTTTCTTTTTGTTTAATTATTTCCTTATTTCCTTTCCTCACTGGGCTATTTTTCCCTGATGGAGGCCTTGCGTTTATAGCATCCTACTTTTCCAACTAGAGTTATACCTTAGCAAGTAATAATAATAATAATAATAATAATAATAATAATAATAATAATAATAATAATAATAATAATAATAATAAAACTAAATTAAGCGAGACTTGTTTTTCGAGTCAGATTTAGCATCAGCATTTTACTTCTGTCTTAGAACCAAGAGGAAAATTCTATCTCTCCAAACCAAATATGAATTTGAATGCAATTTACGAGGTTTGGTTTAAGAGGACAATCATATATCCTTAGAATTATGGAAATCCACATTCAAATCATTACCATCAAAATAGAATGTCATACAATGCAGTATCTTGATTAGAGAGAGGCCCTATTATCAACGGAATCCATATGCAAATATCATAATAATACTGCATGATTCATCTACAAGACAAACAAACAGAAAATCATTGCAATTAAGGCTGTATATGACAAGTCGTCACTGAAGAACAGAGATTCGTTTGAAAGAGAAAGGTCTTGGACTAAAATATCCTCGCTCCGCTGTGGTAATAACATACCTGCAGTTGAGATACATCAGCGATTCCCTCACTTACATGAATAGAAACCAGACATTTTTTTTCTGTTCAAAACATAACAGCTACCTGGCATGTGCAACAGAGTCAGTGCACGTACAGCCAAACAAAGCGCCTAGCCAACCTGAAACTGACATCCCATTGTATTCACGGGCTGAGATCATGCGCATGCGCATTGTTGTCTTCTTTTGAGTTTTGTCGTTTCCTTACTTTTTTTATCTATCATCCATCTTTTTAAATTCTTAAATGATATGTATTTGCATCAGTTTTCAATCCCACTTCTTATTTCGATAAAAATATATTGATAATTTATTTGTATTTGTATTATGTTGATCAGGTTACCGCGTAATCTCATAGTTTATTATGATTATCTATTTTCGTTGTAAATGATCTTGACATATTTTATAGCTTAATTCTTTAAAACACATTTTATAGTTTATTCGCTACTTCTCAATTTCTTTTCATTTATGGGCTACTTTCTCTTTTAGATACCTTATTATTACCAGCTTGGTTAATAATAATAATAATAATAATAATAATAATAATAATAATAATAATAATGATAATAATAATAATAATAATAATAATAATAATAATAATAATAATAATAATAATAATAATAATAATAATGATAATCCCCATCATCATCTCTTCCTACGCCTATTGACGCAAAGAGCCTCTGTTAAATTTTACCAGTCGTCTCTATCTTGAGCTTTATAAATTAATACTTCTCTCTTAATCAACATCAATTTTACGCTTCATAGTCCTCAACAAATAGGTATGGGTCTTGCAATTCTTCTAGTGTTTGGTGAGCTAATCTCTCTTGGGGAGTGCAAAGAGCATGCCCAAACTATCTCCATCTGCCCCTCAGCATGATCTCATCCACATATAACACTCGAGTAATCTCTCTTATAGTGTATTTTCTAATCTTAACCTGCCATTTAATATCCAGTATTCTCCTGAGGGTTTTGTTCTCAAAGATACTAAATCTGTTGGATATTGTTTCATTGTGGATATTGTATCTAAAAAAAAAAACGATAAAATCCCAAGGATTACAATAAGGGAAGGTGAATAATAAACTGTATTAGTGGAATAGCCCCCTCAAATAATAGAGAGCAAGTGTCTGGATATATATATATATATATATATATATATATATATATATATATATATATATATATATATATATATATACTCTATATATATGTATATATATATATATATATTTATATATATATGTATATATATAAATATATATATATATATATATATATTCGACCACGCTTAGAGTCATTGCCAGACATACAAGTACTCGTTCACTCATCGTCACACGGATACAGATTTGTATGTATGCATTTCTATCAGAATATTTAGCAGTCATTTTTGACTGGTGGCGTACAATAGTAACATAATATTTGAAAATTACATTTTTGAATCAATTATCATGGTTTCCTGCGAAATATAAAATGTTTTACTTTAAGATTTTAAAGAGTGAAAGAAAGTTATAAATACCACCCTCCAGTTCCATGTTCTATAGCCTTTTCCTTAATTTCAACCCATTGGCATCGGCTTTGCAACGGCTCTTCTTTCTGACAACTAGAATAGATAACTCTGCAATGAAACTTTGAAGGACGAAAGACAATTTGCAAGAAAAAATGAAATCTCGTTTTCCAATATTTCCCGTCTAATTTCATTTTACCTGAACCCAAAACAACGCTTCCAGTAGTATTTTCCAATCTCCCGAACTCCTCCAGCGAGTGTGTGACACATATGAAGACCTGGAAAGTGATTGGAACGAGGAAAGAATTTGTGTTTTCTTCTTCTTGCAAACTTTGGCCATTCTTCTCTCTCTCTCACTCTCTCTCTCTCTCTCTCTCTCTCTCTCTCTCTCTCTCTCTCTCTCTCTCTCTCTCTCTCTCTCTCTCTCTCTCTCTCTTTTCAAGTTTTAATTGGTTATTAGTCAATAATAGAAAAAAAAATGTGTGTTTACTTCGTATATATTTTACATAATCTTCCAGGAATTTTTTATTACATATTTCCAACTATAGCTTCCAACTGCTAACTCTCTCTCTCTCTCTCTCTCTCTCTCTCTCTCTCTCTCTCTCTCTCTCTCTCTCTCTCTCTCTCTCTCTCTCTCTCTCTCTCTGTTTTTACGTATAACTTAATTTCATTTTTGAATCAGTTATCAGTCATATATAAAAAATATAAAGTTGTCATTTTACTTAGTATATATTTTACATAATATTCCAGGAATTTCCTTTTACATATTTTAACTATACCTTTATTATTATTATTATTATTATTATTATTATTATTATTATTATTATTATTATTATTATTATTATTATTATTATTATTATTATTATTATTACTTGCTAAGCTACAACCTTAGTTGGAAAAGCCTGATGCTATAAGCCAAGGGCCCCAACAGGGAAAATAATCTTGCGAGAAAAAAACAAACAAGGAAAAATACAATATTTCCAGAACAGTAAGACATAAAACTAAGTATTTTCTATATAAACTATAAAAACGTTAACAGAACAGTACGAAGAAGGATTAGATAGATAGTATGCCAGAGTGTACCCTTAAGCAAGATAACTTTTAGTGCTTTAAGAAAATACTTCATTCCTCTTTGACTTCCGTGGTCGAAAAGAAAATTCTTTCACAGACCCTTCCAAAATTGAACCATCCCCGACCCACCTAGACTAGATCCCGCCAATCCTTATAGGACCTCCTGGATAAGCCAAAAAAGACGACCTAACTTACGGACAAAACCTGGGTGGTTCATTAACATATTAGATTACAGCTCGTTTAAGATCATCTTTTCAGACAAGAAGGCAAATTTAACAGTTTCCAAGAGCCATTTTATCATAGTTCGTCCCAAGAATTTCTTATGCATACCAATTTTTTTGGAATTAAAATTAGGATATGGTCAATTACTTGATAGTTTCTACATGATTTTTTTTACCTTTTTTTATTCTTTCTTGAGGAACTGTTTTTCTCCATTTCGAATTGATTTTTAATTTTTCGTGATGGAATGAAGGCGAGGATTCATATTTTCCTCAGGTATGAATATTCATCAATTTGGGCTTTCCGAGAATTTAGGCGGTGTCTGATTAATGAAAATTAGGAAATCTATTCAAGGCTCCTTTTACTGTCTAGCGATTCGAATACACTGAATTTTCGATGAGAGGATCATTACTTATGTTATTACCTTGTAAATGAAATCATTTGGTTATAACCTACTAATAAGAGATGATACAATTTTTTTCAGTGCTTGCATTTAAAAGATTATGTTAACGAATCATTACTTGAATTCGTGGAATGCTTGATACAACATTTATTATTTATGTTATTATCTTGTGGAAGAAATTATGTAATTATAACCCAATAAGAAAATATGGTATATATTTTTTTTCTTTTTGTGCTTGCATTCAAAGGACTGTGTTAAAGAATCATTACTTGAATTTGTAGAATGCATTATACAGCATTCATTACTTTTGCTTTAGAGTATTTCATTCTATTATCAATATATGGAGTGAAGAAAAGAAAGAAAAAAACATGTTTTGGGGATTATAAACTAATAAATCAAAGAAAGATAGGTAAGAAATATCTTTATTGGTCAACAAAACATATCTTTTCATACTTCTTCTTTCACAACGTTATCTCTGGTGCTAAAGACATCAGACATAGATTATAATTTGGCAGAGGGTTTTTACGATCGAATGCCCTTGCAGTCATTAACTTTAGTTATTGGCGGGGGCCTTACCTTTGACCTGAAAGTCAAACTACAAGGCCGCAGTTTCCACAGTTATAGGTAGTGGGCCTAGCCTTTTGCTAAATAGCAGGACTTCAAGGGAGCAGTTATCCTTTTAGTCGCTTTCTACTACAAGGAGGTCGTACGATAGTAATATCCTTAAAGGTTTGAAAGCCACTCATGAATGGCAGGGGCAAGGGACAGTGACATTACCCTATCGAGCAGGAAAATGACCTAGAGACTGACCATATATACAGATGATCAGTGCCCAAGCCCCTCTCCACCAAAGCTAAAACCAAGGAGGGCAAGGCAATGGCTTCTGAGGACTCAGCAGATTGACCTATAGGCTCCCCCAAACCCCCAATCCTTAGCTCACAAGGATGGTGAGATTACAGCGACCAAAGAAACTAACGAGTTTGAGCGAGACTCGAACCAAGTCTGACGTTCACCAGTCAGGGACGTTACCACATCAGCCATCGCAACCCTTATACCGCATTATATTAATTGATTTCCATTTTTTACTTCCTATTTTCCCTTATTCCATGCTAATAATCTGTTCTTTACTTTTTTGAAAATCACATGGGAGCTTCAACATAGTGTGCAATGTTTCTATTTTTTTTTTTTTTTATATTTCCGGTAATTTATCATAGAATTTTTATTAAATGAAAATCGATTTCTTTTAAAAACACCTACAGATTTTTTTTTGTATTAGAAATTCTGCAAACGTTATTTGAATGATAATACTGAAAAAAATGTAATTTCAAAATGTATTCTTTAAACATGTCCTCGAAAATCCAGTGTTTGCAGGTGAAAAAAAAAAAAAAAAAAAAAAAAAAAACTAGTATAAAAGTTACAGATTATCTTCAAGACGTGGAAAGTTGATGAACAAGCGAGAAGTTATAGGTGAACATGGATGTCATGATGCCGGAGTATGATGGTAAAAAGGAGACTGTTTATGATCACAAGATGAGATGAATGATATATCAGAGCCAATACTGTTGAAATGAAAAAAAAAATAAATAAATAATCGGAAATTCAGAGTAAAAAAAATATACTGTTCTCAGCGGAATTTCAATAAACTATAGGCGAATATTTCTTTTACCATACTTTGTTATTATCTTTTACAGGTTAGTGAAATTAATATCACTCCTGAACGCCAATATATCCGTTTCTAAAACGGTGAAGGCCTGGCAACATTTTTTCCTGGATTTTTACCCCCTTTTTTACGGTATATTTTTAATACTATAGTTAAAGGAGGGAAGGTAGTCTGTTCACTCAATTGAAATATGTGCGACTAAAAAGTATAAGAATGCAAAATTTTGAGAAAAGAAAATGGTTGAACCAATATATTTACTAGAAAATGTAAGTAAAAGTAGTTGGATTCCTTGTTATAAATTATCATTTAAGTATGTTTAAAAAAAGAATATCGAAAAAAGATAAGAAAGTGTTCTTTTCAAGAATGTTAATATATATGATTATTAATGTTGTATGACTCTAAAATTCCACGAAGAAGATTAAGAGTACATATGAAATCAGAAATAAAAAAGAAATCTATATTGGTATTAAATCGGAAAAGTCTTGGTAAACAGCGTGAAGTTGCACAGATAGAAGCTCACCGGAAAATATACAAAAAAAGACTTTCATATGAAAAATTGCCTCAAAAAACAAGAAAAAAAGAAAGAAAAAAAAAAAAAAAACATTATGTGGTTCGCATTCAACTCGAAACGAAGGGTTATCTACCACCGTTAAATACTCGCACGTAAGCTTGTGCCTGTTTTAATGGTTTAATATTTCGTATATAAATCAAAACAGATAGGTAGGGGATTTACTATAACAGATTCCTTCTTTGAATGCTAGACGGGACTAGAACCACCATTAAAAATCAATTCATATTCCCAAAGAAGACATTAGATGAATATTTCTGTGATAAGAAGTAACTATAATAGAAAAATAAGCCAAAAGTCCATATTTCTCGTCCTCAACTGCATAAATAAAATAATGATCTCCTTTTTTAGATAACTTCCACAAGTTCCTATGTTTTGGAGTTTATTTTTCAGGTTTGTTTTACAAAGAAACCAATACATGATAATAACCAGTATCTTTTTTTTCACGGCTGACAGAAAAAAGAAAAAAATACAACCCCTGAATTTGAAAGCATTGCCAGACACAATCACCATATCACCCTTTAGATGGAGTGACAACAGCTGTATATAAATCTCTTCTCTAATAAAAAGTAAATAGCAGATGTTTGTTTTCATTAAGCAGACTATTAAGAATGTAGAACACTTTATGGGGACAAACACTTGGTGCTTTCTTTAGAACTGGACGAGCTGTACATAAGTTGTATAGTCATAAGATACTAAGTGCAGGTGCCACCCACCATGAATATCTGAGAGGAGGGATTTGTAAAAAAACATTCAACTGAGGCAGTATTAGAGGAAAACATTCATGAACCTAGTCAATCTTTTTTTAATGAGGTGCATTTGCACTGATTTGCAGGGGTGCCATTTTAACTCGGAAAAGTTTCCCAATCATTGACTGGTTAGACAAAATAATTCTAACTAATCAGCTAGTAGGAATCTTTTCCGACCTAAAAGGGCACCCCTGCGAGTCAGCGCAATTGCGTCTCATTAAAATGAATTAAGCGTAGTTAGTTACTGTAACTGGCTGGTACTGCAATTGAAATCATTATGAATACTGCTTATACTATGATAATATTACCACTATTAATACTGCTACGACTTCTGCTGCTGCTGGTACTATCCCTAGTTATGATAATAATAATAATAATAATAATAATAATAATAATAATAATAATAATAATGATAAATATTTCTATAATTAATTTTCTGTTGTAATAGTTGAAAATAATAACCAAGAGCAATAAAGCTAGCGCCAGTAAATAGTCAATTATGCTCAATACAAAAAATTCATTGACCAGCAAACTTTTCCATCCCACTCCTCCTTTTCTTGTAATATTCAACCCTGCAGCAACTCTCCTTCACCACCAGATTAATTATAGAGTCGTCTTTGGATCTCTCCCCTTTCGTGGCGACCTTATGAAGGTAATATATTGGCGCGACAAAGCGAAAGGTCATCCTCGAGGTCAGAGGATGATGGCACTGGTAGGCGAGTAATCGATTATAACCGACGGTGACAACGTTGCCCTTCTCATTATGCAAGTGTCTGCCACTCCGGTCGATTCTTACGAACTTGATCTAAAGGGGCTATGAGGGAACCCTAGCAATTGTCTTGGCGTAGAGGTCTCTTGTTTGAGGGTACACTCAGGCACACTGTTCTACCTTAATTCTGTGCAAAATCACGAAAATAGGTTGTGGTGGCCGATGCGGTAACGTACTTGACTGGTGAACACCAGCCTGTGGTTCGAGTCCCTCTTAAACTCGTTAGTTTCTTTGGTCGCTGCCATCTCACAGTCCTTGTGAGCTAACGATGGTGAGTTTGGGCGTGCCATACCTGGAAAACAGAATGATATAACCCTTATAAGGGCTCCAACAGCGATATTAGCCCCGCGAGGGAAGGACATAATGAAACAGATGGAATAGTATGCCTGACTGTACCCTCAGTGGAAGACCAAGGTACAGGGGCTACGTCACTACCCAAGACTAGAGAGCAGTGGTTTGAATTTGGACTGTCCTTCTCCTAGAAGAGCAGATTGCCTTAGCTGAAGAAGCCACTGAACAAATACAGAGCATCAGTAATCCCTTGAGTGAAGAAGAATTTTTTTTAGTCATATTAGTATTGTCAGGTGCATAAAGAAATATGATAATGGATAAAAAATAGGCCAGACTATTTGGTTTATGTGTAAGCTAAGGAAACATGATCCATACGTAACCCCAGTGGGATACAATGAAGTACTATCAGGTCTGTCAAAGAACCCAGTAACTCATGAAGCTGAAATCTGTTTAAGGAAAAATAGCCGTCTATGTAAATATTTTAGTGCTTCTTCACAGTATCATATTTTCAAATCAAGAATAATATTATAGGATTTAGTTTTTACTAAATATATACCAGTGGTCTTCGTTAGCAACTCGTGGGTTTCAAAAATACTTACTCAGTACCAATTGAAAAAAAAAAAAAAAAAAATCAAGAAGTTGGGCGTATTTTTGTGTTATAAATGGAACGTGAAGGGTTGATTATTTTTTGTACGATAATTGTCCTCTGAATAGAATTCACTTCATGTTAACATTTCAAATGCTTATAATCCTTTAATTTTCCCCTATTGCTTGAAGGAATTTAGTCTAACAAAATACAGAAATAGTGGGTACCGAAAAATAGGTCGGGTTCTCTTTCATTTTCTAGAATTTTACTGTCTGTATGGTCCATGAAGGGAATATATACTGAAACGGTTAATTAATTCAACACTATTTCAGAAATTATCCTCAATGTGCTGATTACTCTTTCAGAAGTTATATAACTGATATCCCGATCCTTTAACATTACACAAGTCTGTCATAAAGTAAAAACAAAAAAAAAAAGTTTGGTTATAACAAAGACATCTGTTTTGTATTTCATCTTTAATTAAGTGGAAATATTTTCGCGACCCTTTTGAATCATGCTCACTGCACACTAATATCAGTAATGAAGTATTCACTATAAACTTATTTTCTAAACTCCAGGATCACAAGTGAGGTACTATTCTTTATAATTTCAATAAAATCGCGAGTATTTCATAATTATACTTATATGAGTAGTACAATTTTTGCTAATAATATACCTAATATATAACATGATTTAGGGCTTTAATAACATGTACTCATTTTTTTTTTTTTTTTTTTTTTTTTGTATTATGCTTGTTTAGTTCAATCCGATATCCTTTGGTCTCGAACACAGACAGCCCATATCATTGATGTTATTTCTCATACACTGGTTAATTGAACAATCCATCTACGATTTTGATTATATGTAACGTTGACATTACTTCCCAGAATAAATACTTTTAACAAAAATAAAATGTGAGTGGTTTTTGTTAAAGAAACTCCACGAGAATGCCTTCGATGTCTGAGCAACTGAAGTCATTTCATCATTCAAGCTTCGAAGATGTTCGAAGAAGGAGAAATATTAGTTCCTGTCGGATTCCCGTCCTCGACAACAAACTATCCTTTACATCTAATGATATTCCACACTGTGAAAATTTGCCGTAAAAAAAATTGTAAACATTCTGGAATTAATGTAGTCAGGTATGTACCATTTTAAAAACGGATATATTAACGTAAAGGAGTGATATTACGGTCACCAACCTGAAAAAGATAATAACAAAGTAGGATAAAATTACGGTCACCTGTATTTAATTGAAATAGGGCATGGCACATTTTTTACGGAGAATTTTCTTTTATTAAAATTACAGATTTTCAACATTGTAGATTCCATTTTTTCGTGAATGGCTGCTGTTCGAAAGCTTATATAAAACTCGGTATCAAATGGTCCATCTTATGATTAAGGTATAATTGTTTTGAAAAAAGTATATATGTTTTATCAATAATATGGTGACTCTTATATAAGAGAAGAAAAGTCAAGACAAAGAGAACAGTAGTAATTCAATCACCTATACAAGAGCACCCAAATAGAAAATAATATTAACATGAACATTAATTGAAAAACTATCAGATCTGAAAGCAATAGGAAAACATAATACTTCAGTGAACAGTCATGAAAATAGGTTGTGGTGCCCGATGTGGTAATGTCCCTGACTGGTGAATGCCAGACTGGGGTTCGAGTCCAGCTCTAACTCGTTAGTTACTTTGATTGCTGCAACCACACCATCCTTGTCAGCTAAGGATGGGGCGTTTTGGTGAGCCTATAAGTCTATTCGGTGAGTCATCGGCAGCCATTGCCTGGCCATCATTGGTCCTAGCTTGGGTGGAAAGGTGGCTTAGGCGCTTATCATATGAATATATGGTCAATCTCTGGAGCATTGTCCTGCTTGATCGAGCAATGTTACTGTCCCTTGCTCCTGACATTCACGAGCAGCCTCTAAACCTTAAAATTGCAGTAATAACAACAGTTACAAAGTCAATATACTCTGACACAGTAATGAAATTGTAAACAAAATACCACAAATCGATTAGCAAATTAGTAAAATAAACAACAACGACGCAATTGCTCTAAGAACAATAACTAAAGCTCTAAACAATAACAACAAAAGCAACACCTATGAAAGCAGTAACTTGAAAAGGAACAAAAAGAACAAAATGAAAAAAAGGAAGAAAAAAATAGCAATCAAGAAAAGCCGCAATTGAATCAGCAAGAGGTTTCGTTTCCTTCATTGTTATTCCCAGCTGCAGAGAGAGAGAGAGAGAGAGAGAGAGAGAGAGAGAGAGAGAGAGAGAGAGAGAATTATGCACCTCATGCAAACCAATCAGTTAAAGAAGGCTTGTGAAACCGCTGACGTAAGAGAGAGAGAGAGAGAGAGAGAGAGAGAGAGAGAGGGAGAGAGAGAGGCGTTACTTTTAAAGGCTTCGCTATTGTTAATTCTTTTGAGCATAGCATCAAAGCCATATTGTCCCATTACTCCTGTGGACTACAGTATTGAGAGTAACTATTGTTCTCTGTTGACAGACCAAACGCAAACGGCTACGAATTTCCATAAGTTGTGATCTTAGTTTAAGTCCCTGTTTACATGATATAGGAAAAGATGGACGCACACACACACACACACACATATATATATATATATATATATATATATATGTATACATAAATATATATATATATATATTTGTATATATATATATATATATATATATATATATATATATATATATATATATATATATATATACACGTGCGCAAACATACGTACACACAAACACACACACACACACACACACACATATATATATATATATATATATATATATATATATATATATATATATATAGACCACAATGACATTCAATATCAAATTTTACATTTGGAAATGTAAATCCATTGGAAATTTATTTACCTTAAAGGCTTCTGGCTGGGCAAGGATTTGAACCTATGCCCTGAGTCAAAACAATGCCTGCAAGGACGACCTAGCCAATCGAGCTAGCAAGAGATATGTAAGTTAATTTCAAGTCCACTCTACATATTCCTGTCGAGTTCAGGAAACTGTTCTTAGACTAGAAATCAGCCCATATCTCTCATAGTAACTGACTAAAGAATTTGCAACACGTTTGCAACGTGTATCATTCGGGAATCTATTGCTTTTTAACTGCTTATTAATTTTTCACTGTATGTCTATTCGATTATCTTTTGACTAAGATATATCAACTCTGTAGATTTCATTGTCTTTGTAGATAAAAATGCTATGGAGTTTAATCCCAATCATGCAATTTTACTATTTGTTTTCATTTCATATAGATAAACTAGTTTATTTGTATGCAAATTTGAAATATATAATTTAGACTCCAAAAACTTAACTTATAATCAATGAGCCAAATAAACATAGGACAGAGTTTCCAGTTGACCTCATCTCATTAAAAGACTCGCTTTAACTTATTACTTAGTCGAATAATTGGGACTTTTAAAAGTTACTATATGGATACCGTTTCTTTGTTATTTATTGAAATTTGTGAAATATTCTTATAACCTTATAAAAATTAGTCCTATTTGTTTCCTATTATTGATGGTTTGATAATACTAATTGACATAAAATCTAATGAACCCTTAAAAAAAATCGTTCAATTATAAAGTTAATTTTCCTCATTTTTCATCGTCAGTCTCATAACTTACTTTTTCAGTCAGAATAATATATTTATTCTCATCGTTTGAGAATATATTTTAATTACATTTTTCTAAATGTCATAACCAAATGAATAAAGTGATATTATGACTGACCCTTTTCAGTCATATTTTTTATTTGTACTTGCATGTTTTTTCTTTTATTTTAAGCTTGAACGTTTACATAGAAAGTGATGTGGTTATGAAAAAAAAAAAATAATTATAGAAAATATATTGACTGTCACTTGGCGAACAGCTCTAAGAATGCTCATATATTTACTTTTATGGGATTCTAGGTATATTGAGTATAAACATATCTGAAAATCCTTTATAAATGCTTAGATATTGGTTTAGGATATGCAAATATATATTGCCTTCAAAGAAAGATATACTACCAAGAAATGTTAAAATCCCATTTCATGGTTATCTTATAAACAACCAGTAAAAACTATATTATTTTGTACTTATATTTGATTTTTTATCACTACGTAGGTGAAGGATATTTAACCTCTTAATTTCAAGGATTAATATAAATACAAATATTTGTGTGTATATATATATATATATATATATATATATATATATATATATATATATATATATATATATATATATATATATATATTACATTTGTGCGTGTGAGTGCATATATGTATGTGAGTTATAAATGCAGTAATTCTCTCTCTCTCTCTCTCTCTCTCTCTCTCTCTCTCTCTCTCTCTCTCTCTCTCTCTCTCTCTCTCTCTCTCTCTTTTCTTTTATAATATGTCTTTATAGACAAATAGCCTCGATGAAAATTTATGGAAATGCATATCTAATTTCAGATTATTGACAACTTTCCATCATATTACTAGGAATGTTGTTTCTTTTGTAATTAGGCAATTGCAATATTTATAAGATGAATATACATTGCAAAAAATAGGTAGAAGTATAAAATCCCTTTTCCTAAATACATATAATTAAATGATCAATGCTCCTTTTAAAAAACATGGTGAAAATAAAATAATAAACCATAGTATGAAGCCGATACTCTCATCAACATGAGACTCATAAAGTATAAACATCTCCCGAGGACATAATATACTATCTATTCTTTCAAGGTTTGTTTCTGAGACTTTCAACTCTGCAAAATTTTCTTGATGGTACCGTCAGCTTGTTTTCTGGCATTATCTTGATTGTTTTTCTTCCGTTCAATGCCGCCAGAAATGTGTGCCATTGTCTTTAATGTGTGTATATTTTAGAAAAGGTTTCATAACACTTTTGAAAGAGCGGAAAGAATGAAGATGCCTAAGGGAATGAACTACCGGGTCGGTAGACTGGTAGACGTTAACACCTATGATCGATCAGCGGGAGCACAAATGATTTTAAAAGGTTCTTGAGATACTGCTGCTTATATGAATCGGTTAAGGGAATTCTGGACTTTTTGATTTTGGGAACTATATGGAAGATATATGAATATTTTGCCTGAAATAAAAAGTGCTCTCTCTCTCTCTCTCTCTCTCTCTCTCTCTCTCTCTCTCTCTCTCACTAAGAAAGGGTTCAGGGAATTCGTAGTTTTCTTTAAAACTACATTGAAAATACAGTATATGAATATTTTGCCGGAAATAAAGTGATCTCTCTCTCTCTCTCTCTCTCTCTCTCTCTCTCTCTCTCTCTCTCTCTCTCTCTCTCTCTCTCTCTCTCTCTCTCTCTCTCTCAAGTAAGAATCAAGACAAGACATAGAACTTCCTTCTATCCTATACGCTTTCTGAACTCATACCTTTGAAATCCCCTCAGAAAGAGTTGAGCCCTAAGTGGACTGACTACCAATTTTAAAAGTTCCGTTTTCTTTATTGAATTCCGTTCCTTCCTGTTTTCTCATATCCGTTTTTGATATTGAGAATTCTGGGTAGTAATCGAATATTCTGGTATATATGTTTGTTTGCATTTTAATAAATTTAAAAGATATATATATATATATATATATATATATATATATATATATATATATATATATATATATTTATATATATATATATATATATATATATATATATATATATATATATATATAAAGGCATGCATATGTATATATGTGTATACAAATTTATAATTTTATATTATACTATTTTACATAGTATTTTCTCACCCTATAAATCAATAGTATATACTATGAAAGGCTCTTATGAAAAGCCTTTCAAAATATTATTTCTTTTAATTTCAGAGAGAGCGTAAAAGTAAATCCCTTTTTCGCTAGCTGGAAAAAATAAACAAAACCTGATATTGTTTGGTTGAACAACAAAATATAAATGCACAACCGTCAAATGGTTTTATCGTTAACAGAAGTGTCGGGAAATATGAAATACTTAATGATAAATATTGGAAAATACACGAGTATGATTGACGTAACTTTATAGCGTAAAAGAATTCATATATTCTTTCTCAACTTCATGTTCAACTACAACTAGTCTTTTCAAAATAGTATGTTACGGTTTTTTATTATATTGCTATTATTATTAACATTCTCTCTCTCTCTCTCTCTCTCTCTCTCTCCTCTCTCTCTCTCTCTCTCTCTCTCTCTCTCTCTCTCTCTCTCTCTCTTCGGTTTTCAGCATTATTTCCATTGATATTTTCAGAAATCCTATAATTGCTTATGAACAATGATAGGTTTTGATTGATCCATAAATTAGTCTCCAAAGGAGATTAAATCAACCCGTTTGTTCTTTTGTGTGAGTGCCGATCAAAATCCTGGATGACGAGATCCCTATTGCTGAAATCCTGAATGTAAGAATTCTAAAGTGTACTGCCTAAGTAACCTTTGAGGCAGAATAGCAAGAAAAAAGTATTTTCACAACAATGGTATAATGATTTGAACTATCAAAAGGTGTCCCAAGATATATTCTTTTCTCTGTAAGATTATTTTCTGGAGATGAAGTTGATAAGGTTAAATTATCATATTGAAGAGCTCTGGACAGTTACTAAAAATTTAAAATCCTTATTTTTTTATAATTAATTTTCTTATAAAATATTGTGATTTTCATCATTTTTGATATTTGACATCTTTTGATAACTTTTATATATTTTTCTTATTAATTTCAAACTGATACAAATTCTACAACCTGAGTACCACGGTATGGAATATTAATTTTCAAGTTTTGTTTTTCATAAAATTTCATAACACTGATTAGGCCTGCTATATGAAAATAGGAATGGAAATCAATGGATACAGAAGAGCCTTGCATAAAAGAAAAACAATATAATATCTAAGGATTTTCGAACTCCATGTTTTTATGAATTCGTGCTGTGCTAATAATTTTTTTCAAGTAAATATGTTGATTCGTAATTTGTATAGGTTTTGATCTCTCTCTCTCTCTCTCTCTCTCTCTCTCTCTCTCTCTCTCTCTCTCTCTCTCTCTCTCTCTCTCTCTCTTCCATAATGTTCAGGATATACATAAACACACAAACACACAACGCTGAGGGC
>NC_090725.1:37712758-37722454 GCF_036898095.1 Palaemon carinicauda | reverse complement strand
CACAACGCTGAGGGCAGTAGCACTTTGCCACGCCACTTAAGTTCATGTCAATATTTGAATTGTTGATGATAACTGTATTTCCTTTTAAGCATCTGAGTATGTATGCCATGGGGCGCGTAACTTCATCCAATGGATATATACTGAACACTTTTATAACATGATTTGTACTATTATTCTTTCACTTGTTCCAATATTTAGAATGCGGTCTTAGTGAAAATTATTGTTTAGTATCCTTTTCATTATATTCATATGCTCAACTGAAGGACTGAAATATATTCCCTTTGATGTTTTGTATAAGAAGTAAATTTTTCCTCAAAATTTTCTTTAAATATAAATTGAACTACTTACTTGAAATGTTGCACTCTAAATTTTAATTAAAGATGTTTAATGTTCAGAGAACTTAGGTTTACTTTAGCTTTCCTAGGTAAATATTAAGTTGAAAATATGAATTCAAAAGGCTTTTTTCTATTAACCTTTCATATATTCCTACAAATTGAAAAAAAAGATATATCAATAAAAAAAAATTGATACAGGTTTCTTCACATGAATTCTCTCATGCGAATGTAAAATATTTTTTTTTTTTTTTTATGAAAAAGAGATTATTTTGGATAAACATTCTAACTTTGTAAAGGTTAAAGGCATCCAATTTTTATATAAAACAACAGGTAATTCATATTGCTTTTTCAACTAAACTTTTAAAAAATTTCTTATAACTGAGAATACAACTTACCAATTTTTAAATTTTTTTTTTATGAGCTGTTCCTTATGAAACTTATTTTCTTGTATCTGAATATGACAGATTAATTTGACTCTCATAAGATGGTAAAAGAAGTTAAAGTAATTAGATTTATCAAGTTATTTCCCCCCCCCCCCCTTTTTTTTGCTTTTTGCAAATAAAACGCCCATGTTTACATATGACGGTTGGGGACGACTACTCCCAAAGACACTTTTCCTATCTACCTGTGCAACTGCTCCACTCTCGGTATCTCCTTTTGCCTCTGCAAGAGATTCATTTTCTTCTCTCACCTCACACTATTTACCCTCACTAATTAGGAAGATACAGCTACACAATGTAGGTTGCTTAAAGCTTTTTGAACCAAGTGCAATCCCCCATTCAGGAGAAGAGGCATTCAGGGCTATTTCTACCCCTCTTGGGTGGCTTTACTCTCTCTCAGTTTCTGAATCCACTTTGACGCTGCGCCATTTTCTTTGCCATTTGCAGTTTTTATTCCCTCTGGGTTGTCGCTATGCTTTCCTGCTAAGCTTCTCTCATTCCTGGTCATGATACTCTACCCTCAAACTTCCTTCTCACTACCCCTTCCTCGACTTATGACTTTATTCGACCTCAAAGAAAGAGTTATCCTCCTATGGAAGGGACTATGAAATAAGATGTTTTGATATTTTCTTGGAGTACGCTTCATATATATATATATATATATATACACACACACACATATATATATATATATATACATATATATATATATATATACATTTATATATATAGATATATATATATATATATGTATATATATATATATATATATATACACACATATATATATATGTATATATATATATATATATAATATATATATAATATATATATATATATATATTACATATATATATATATATATATATACAGTATATATAAGTGTGTGTATATGTGTGTGTGTATTTACCTGTGTGTATTATGCCTCCGTGAAATATATCTCCCCTTTAAGGAGAAAAATATACCTCAATGTCCCTGTCTCCTTCAGTAATGGTCAATATAGTGGATAGTGCTTTGTAAAGTACAACCTCGTCCAGTCCCCTTTCTCCCTTTTAAGTGAGGGACGTCGTTCGACAAAAGGTATTTGAGGTGTATGCAGAGAGACCTTGAAGGGAGACCTAAGGAGATTTTTATGACACATATTAAAGGCAGAGTGCCACCTGCTTCGGGCTCCTAAAGGGGACCCGAAAAGATTCTTCGTTTTCTAAGGTTACATTTTTTTTTTTACTTTTACTAGTTATTGAAGTTCTAGTTATTTTAGAATGGGAGTTATTAATGATTTTATCCAAAAATGGATCTGTTAATGTCATAATTTGTAACTTTTCAAGTATCAAAACCTAAGTTCATCTTTCAATAATCTTTATTCTTTTTATGGTCTATTAACCAAATTATTTTGATAACTTTAATATTCAATGTTTTTCTTTTTATTAGGAAAATATTTTAAGTGCTTGATAACTAAACCATTAACTATCTTATTTCTATATCCTTAATATCAAAATCATAAAATTATTGATATAGTCCTACATATATAAAACCAAGTAGATTTTTTCCTTATCTTTCTTTGTTGATCTACTTAGACTGCGTATAATTTCCGTTTAAGTAAGAAAATATTGAAATAGAATTTAACACTTTTACTGTCTGTGTGTGTTTCAGTAAACGTGTGTGAAGGTATGTGTTTGTGTTCACATATTTGTTTTTATATATGTGAAGCAAAGGAAAAATTATAGGAGAATAATTTTTACATGTTTTTCGGCTGTGGAAAAAAAATCACGTCATAAACCATTACGAATCTGGAACAGATTATGTATTTACCCGTTCATGAAATCGAGTAACACATGGGTTAAATGTTTTCATAGTCTCCGATACTCTTCATAGCTGTCTATTTATTGGGTATCCAAACTATTGCGACATTCCTGTAAAATGACACTGAAAGGAACAAGACCTTAGGGTCGATAAATGGTTAGTGAGATAATGATGAAACCTGATTAAACTATTTGTTATCATATGTACTCTCCTCTCTCTCTCTCTCTCTCCTCTCTCTCTCTCTCTCTCTCTCTCATGTTCCTCTTTCCCACCATTATCCCTACATTAAGGGGCTGGTTGCCCAAGGCACCCTCTCCAGTAGAGCTATCAAAGGCATCCTATTCCACCAAACCACTTCTCTCCATATCAGCCTTCACCTTATCTTGCCATCTAATTCTGTGCCCCCCTCTTGATCTTCTCCTCTTACAAGGCCCTACTAAGTCCTTGCCCCCCCCCCCCTCTCTCTCTCTCTCTCTCTCTCTCTCTCTCTCTCAGCGTTAACCCTACATTAAGGGGTCGGTTGTCTTATATGAAAGGCATCCTCTTCCACCAAACCTCTTCTCTCCATATCAGCCTTCACCTTATCTTGCCATCTAATTCTGTGCCCCCCTCTTGATCTTCTCCTCTTACAAGGCCCTACTAAGTCCTTGCCCTCTCTCTCTCTCTCTCTCTCTCTCTCTCAGCGTTAACCCTACATTAAGGGGTCGGTTGTCTTATATGAAAGGCATCCTCTTCCACCAAACCTCTTCTCTCCATATCAGCCTTCACCTTATCTCGCCATCTAATTCTCTGCCTCCCTCTCGATCTTTTCCTCTTACAGGGCCCTTTTCTCTCTCTCTCTCTCTCTCTCTCTCTCTCTCTCTCTCTCTCGAAACTTGAAATTAACTAAATGACTACTCTCCTTTCTCTCCTCGCTGGAACAGAATGTCCGTACAGACCCGACTTGTGGTGGCCGTCATGGTAGTCCTCGTGGTGCTGGCTGTCTTCACCGACCACGCCAGCGCCGGCTACAGGAAGCCTCCTTTCAACGGATCCATCTTCGGCAAGCGATCCGGCGGTGACCAAGGTGAGTTGGTAGTCTACTAAATTATAAATATTTAGATTTGCAATATCATATATTTCTTTTGTTTTATATAAAGACACACAGATATATATATATATATATATATATATAAAAGACTGTTTGTATGCGTGTCTGACTTCCTCACACTAGCAAGAGCCTTGCTTGTGTACCGTATTGTTTAGTTTATTTATAACTTTCTTCTAGACATTCACTCCCTTAAACATACTTTAAAGTTGGAAGGGCAGTTTCTCTCTCTCTCTCTCTCTCTCTCTCTCTCTCTCTCTCCTCCCGACCCTTTTTGCATTTTCTGTAGCACACAGACCGGGGAAGGAGAGCCTATAGGCTCGTTCCTAAAATCTGAGAGTGTCTCTGTTCATTACAGTAACAAAAATATATACCTAGTTTTTAGTGTATTATTGCAGGTCTCCGATAGTATTGCAAGATAATGAGAAAAAAAAAAGAGTTGACGTGAAGCAGGAAGGCTTCAATGTGATAATCTTTATCCTACGGTGGTAAAAACACCCAAAAGACGTGTTGAAGATATTCTTTATCTCCTATAAAGCCTTCCTTTTTAGCTTCTGTAGGGAATTTGTAACTCTCTCGCCTTGTTGAGTAAATGCAAAGATGCCCAGTCAAAATAATTGATTTTTGCCATTCAGATTTTTCTCTTTATAACTCTATATCATCTTAGAATATTTAAGGCAATTATATTTTTCATACAATAATTTTTTTCTGGTTTTCTTAATTACGAATATCTATGAAATAATTTTACTTTTTTTCATAAATAAGTTACATTTTATTTAACCATCAAAACCTATTTTACTTGAAATAAAGAAAAAATGATCTGGTTCTTCATCTCTATCCATTTTCCTATCTTGTTTGTATTCCATTGAATCGAAGGATACCATGAATGGTTTTGAGAGGTAAAATCAGAATGGATGCTTCTACAAAGGCCGAGAGTTTGCATAATATCAGAGAAAATGACGTGTCCAACATTTCAAAGGGTGACAAAGGATTTCGTGTCTCTATGGACAATGCATTGCTTTTGTGATGTGGTTTCCTCTTGTACAGGTGGTGAGACAGGCGTCTGGTGAAGAAGAGAATAATGCAAAAAAAAAAAAAAAAAAAAAAGGAAAAAACAAAACATGAAAACCAATAAGTCATAAATCAAAAGAAAAAAAAATTACTTATGAAAGATAGTGTTAATGATTGTATTGATATTCATATTAATGTTATCATTAGTATAATTATTTTGATGATGGTGATAATGATGATTATTATCACTGTACGTCTACATATTTAGGTAGATATACACACACAGATTCAACCCTTCCCACCACTCCCCTGTTCCTAGCTACAATCCCCTCTCACCAGGGTGTGACTACATCCTCTCCTTCCTTAGAATATATATATATATATATATATATATAAATAAATATATATATATATAGATATATATATATATAAATATATATATATATATATATATATATAAATATATACATATACATATATATATAATATATATATATATATATATATATGTATATATACATATATATACATATATATATATATATATATATTTATATTTATATGTATATAAATATATACGTACATATATACATACATGCATACATGCACACACACACACACATATATATATATATATATAAATATATACATCCATATATACATACATGCATACATACTTACATACATACATACATACATACATATTGTATATATATATATATATATATACACGATACCAAAATAATCTCAGCTAGTCCCTTTACTCATTTTATCTGTTAAAGGATTAAACCATCGTACAAATATGCAAGATATATGATTACTCACTTGACGTAAAGTAATAGTCCTCTATTTCATTTTAGTAAAATGTTTCACATTGACCATAAAATAATACATCTCTATTGTCCTTTAGTAATTATCTTATTTTTAGAAGACTATTTCAACAACCTTCAACTTTGATCTTTTGATATTAGAGCAAATATTCATATCCAAAGATCATATCGCTTCCAGTGATGAATGTTAGTGTTTTCGGTGACTGACAAAGATATGTTTAATCACGTGGACGAAAAAAAAAAAAATTTTCTATTGTAAAATCTTTTTAGATCTTCAGTTTTTGCTACCCCTTTTTTTAATCTATTTCTATGGCTTTCTCTTCAGTGTTCTTTCTCTTTTCCCCTCTTTCTTATCACGAAGATAATTTTCCTAATATTATCTCCAAAAAAAAAAAAATAATAATAATTTTTGACACTTAACATATTTCTTGAAAGAAGATATTTTTCGGTCTAGTTTTTTATTTTGACATTTATTCCATGAATTCTCCTTGGATCATTCACCCTTTTCATTATCATTTGGATCATCTTTTCTCTCTTAAACCTGCTTTATACTGATTCCTTTTACATTTATATCGTATTGTTTTCCGTTTCTTCTGGTTAAGAATAACTCTACACTGTTAAAAAAAACTCCGTAAAATGCAAATGATCCTACTTTGTTATCATCTTTTACGGGTTGGTAACCGTAATATCACCCCTTTACGTCAACAATATCCGTTTTTATAACGGTAAATACCTGGCAGTATTTCTTCCAGGATTTTTAAAAATTTTTAGGGCAAATTTTTAACAGTGTATCTAACTAACATTTAAATGTCCAAAATCTAAAATTTTTAATGGGTATGCCTCCATTCGAAGTTATCTATAAAAATCACTTAAATATTTTATATTACTTATTTCGAGGATAATAATGAGTCATTTCTAAATAGAAGTGTAGGGAATATATATTGATATATGACAAAATAGATACAAATACACGCTCACAAAACAGATTTAAACAAATTTTATTTTCTAGTAAGTATATCGAACACCTTCTCTTTCAAACTTGAAGGTAATTACGCAACTCTCCGCTTAACTATAATATTATTACCTTTAAACTTTGTTGGAAATTGGGATAAGTTTCATATTTTAAGAGGACGTCTTTAGGTCGTATCACATCTTGATATAAAACTCTATGGAATCACAATTCATGAAATCATAGAATAGTTGTAAGTCTTCAAAATAAAACCTCTTTCACCAGTCGCCTTTATCTTGAACTTTCAAATCAATACGTCTCCATTCATCCTCTCCCACTTCCTACTTTATAGTTCTCAGCCATGTAGGCCTTGGTCCTCCAACTCTTCTAGTACCTTGTGGAGCACAGTTGAAAGTTTAGTGCCCACTTGTAACTTTCTTTCCATCTAGGTGCATCGTAAATGAGTTTTCTATCTTATAATAACAACACAAGAAATGTAGTCGTTTCTAGTCAACTGCAGGGCAAAGGCCTCAGACATATGAACTACTTTCTGGGATTTGTGTAGTTTTCACTACTACGCTGGCCAGTGCAGATTGGTGATGTTGGCAGATTTTCGTCTGATCGCTTACAGCACACCTACCTAGCATGGGTCGCCCTAACTAGCATAGTATTGTTGATCATGGCAATACCTAAAACCCTTCACCACGTTAATAAATCTATCTTAATCAGATGATTAATCGAATTAAATCTAAGTTCAAGCTGCTAGTCACCGAGGGGAATTCCACCTCAAACCAGAGGGTCAATGAAACATGTTCGATACAAATTCCATTGTGACCATATAAACTCAGATAATCAAGTTGTTGGAAAATTACAAATGGAAACAAGTCAGTAAGGCCATATTTTAAAAGTTAAAAAGTAATTAGTTCGTAGACCTTAATTCTTAGATCAGCCCTGAATTAGATTACCTTTGGAAATAAAACGTTGCTCGGCCAAATATTATTTGTCAATCAAATCCAATAATTGCATAGTAACCTATGAATTTCAGTTTTTATTTGATATTACAGTATATTCTCGTTATTAGAATCCCAGCAGTTAATGAAATAATTGTTTATCATATAGGATTTTCAAATTCTGGTGTCTTCTGTATGAATAATGATTTGGGTGGATGGTGTGTTTTGCTTAATGCTCTTATACTAATCAAAACTTCAAATTAGTTATGATGAACCGTGGAAAATTAATGTATCCATAAACCGTTGAATTCAAGTTATTATTTTGCAGCTATATATATATATATATATATATATATATATATATATATATATATATATATATATGTATATATGTGTGTGTGTATGTGTGCGTGTGTAAGTGTGTGTGTACACGTGTCCTTTTGTCTGTGTAAGTATGTATGTTGTATACACGTTACATCGAGACATTATAATATACAGTATACCAATCAATGCACATGTATAAATGTCTTTATGAATTATTCAATATACTGCATAAGCAGACTGTCGTTAGAGAGAGAGAGAGAGAGAGAGAGAGAGAGAGAGAGAGAGAGAGAGAGAGAGAGAGAGAGAGAGAGAGAGAGAGAGAGTAGCTTTCGAATGTTTAGACACCCAGGTCTGATCACATACAAGATGCGAGTCATTAAAGTTTAAATGTATTTTTTATATATCATATAATTATAAGGACCGCATCTATGTATTCATTTCATCAAGCCATTATTCCTTAAATAATCTATTCTGATAATTTTCTGTATCTATTTTCCTATTCTTTGTACATCACCTGCATTGTATATTAGCCTACAACAGATTCTGCCATATGTTGCGAGACAATTAATTTCATTTTGGTTCTTCGTTGTATTTGAGTCGATCGTATTTGATCTGCACAAGCCATTTGAATCGTTATGATCCTTTTATTTTGAACAATTTGTAAAATCTCTCACTATATGTTTCTCTATATTTAGTATCGTCTTTGCATTGCCATGAGTATTTTGCACATTTCCTTACTGGTCTTTTGAAGTCACTTTGCGTTGGTAACATAAGTTTTCAGCTTATTCCTAGGTATGCTTTTCTATCCTAACATGGGAAAATTACTCCCTTTATTTCTGTTAATTCATACATATTGCTGGCATTGATAAGCCCTCTCTTCAAATATATTCCGCAATGTTGATAATATATTCTCACCAAATTACGACACATATAAGGCTTTATATAAAAGTTGCTATTATGAAATATTTATACAGCTCGTTTTACAAACCGAATTTACTCCATCTTTACCTTTTTTAGTCAGAGAAAAATTCACAATACTTATATCAAATTTCAATCCTCTTGATTCCAATCTACATATAACTGAAATTCAATCAAGTATTAACTTTGTGGGAATTATAAGAAATAAAAACTACTTAAATCAATTTTTTATCCTCTCTGATCTCTTCAATATATAATTGAAATTAATTCTAGGATTATCATTTTAGGAGCTATAAGAAATAAAAACTTTACCAAAATCAATTTTCAATTCTCTCTATGCTATTCAATATAACTAACATTAATTCCAGGATTATCATTGTGTGAATTATAAGAAATAAAAAATAATACTTATATCAATTTTCAATCCTCACTATTCTATTCAATATATAACTGAAATTAATTCTGTGATTATCACTGTAGAGTTGTACAAACCAAAAACTTTACTCAAATCAACTTTACATCCTTTCTATTCTATTCAATATATAACATATCATTATGGGAGTTATTAGAAATAAAATCTATACTTAAATTAATTTTACATCCTCTCTATTCTAGTTACAATATAACTGAAATTAATTCTAGGATTATCATTGTAGGAATCATAAGAAATGAAAACTTACCTTGAAAGCCAACAGATATTTCAATCCTTTGTAATATGAATAATAAAAACGTTCATCTCTTCTCCTTTCAGCATATGAATCCGGCAAGACCCTCGCCTCCATCTGCCAGGTGGCCGTCGAAGCTTGCTCTGCCTGGTTCCCAGGACCAGAGAAGAAGTGAACTCCGTAATGGTGAGACTCCCATTGAATTTTGCGGAAAAACCGCAACTATTGACGAATGTTAGGTTAATGGCCATAAATATCACAAGGGCCAGCAAATATGGTTACTCCTGTTATTAATGATTAGAATTTATGTGTGCCTGTACGGAAAAAAATAAATAAATTATGAATTAATACAAATTTTGTTTACATTTATATGATCGAATCCTG
>NC_090725.1:37687758-37710258 GCF_036898095.1 Palaemon carinicauda | reverse complement strand
CTACCTTTAAACCTTTAACGAGCAGGCTTATCTGACAATTAGAATTTAATTTATCTCCTATTACATATCACAAGAAGTGGAATGATGTACTTTAAGGTATTTGTTCAGCTAAACAAGACTTAAAGAGATTAGCAATAATAGAAATGTGCCATAGCTTTTATAAAACCATTGGAAGAGATAATGGACATATTTGATATTGAAAAAAAAAATCTTTTGAATATATATTGGCTGAAAGCTAGTCGCTTTTGACTTCAGTCATTCCTTGGCCAATAATAGCATGTACCGTTATCTATCAATGTTAATCCCCCTCCCCCCAAAGAAAAAGGTGTTGTTTACTAAACTTCTGATATTCATCACAATGATAAGGACGGCAATAGCATAATATACTGCATATGATGACTGTAAATAAAAGGTAGTTTCTGTGTCAGGATATTTTGCAAAATACTTCGATATTTTTTTTTTCGAGATTAAGAATTGATAATGGAAGTTAAGTTTTTCCTTTCATCTATAGTCCATATAATTTTGCATTAGTACACTTTGCTCTCTCCATAAAGTTCCAGCAGCTGCATAGTGTAATTTTTCCTTTATAATACCTAATTGTAAAAGGTTTTCTTATTTTTGTTGTGGATGTTTATGTTCTTAACTCTAGAGGATAGCTAGTGTTATGTTAAAGTGACAGAACATTAGCATTTAATAATAAAGTCTACATACGTGTGTATAAACAATCCGGAAGATTTTCCTTTTATTGGTGGTGAGGTGGTTGTTTTGGGCTAGACTTTATGTGGGATTATCATTTCACCTTCTATCTAAAAAAAATAAAATTTCTCTATTTGGAACTTATATAGCGATGTAGCAAATAATGATAATAATATTACTACTACTACTACTACTACTACTACTACTACTACTACTACTACTGATAATAATAATAATAATAATAATAATAATAATAATAATGATATTGAATAAAAAGGTGTTCTAATTTGCCACAATTACAAGGATTGCAATAAGCAAATTTCATGTCTAATGAGACCTGTTCTATAAGGGACTGCAAAGCCACTCACACTAGAAGTCCTGTGAAATATGTTGCAAGATCAGAAAATTTTAGGTGATATATTTTTGCACTAAAAAAAATACAAAGGACAGACTCAGAAATACACTTTGCAGTGAAGATATAGCTAAGATCAGATGAGCAAATATTAAGCCTCCCCATAACCAAGGAGTTTGTTTAAACATCTCTGCAAAATTCACTCTCTAACTACTCTTGTTTTCTCATCATAATGATGGAATGATGGATATGGGTGGAGGAAACAAGTGGGAATGAAACCGAAACTTTTGCAGGTTCCTTTATCTATGCGTCACACTATTTAAAAATGAAATACCTACTAACGAAATCTCCTCGTATTAGAAAAACAAGTTTAAAGATTTTAAGGTTTAATAAAGGTCGCTCAAAAATGGCAGGGGTCAGGTACAGTGTTGCAACTTCAGAAAACCTTTGGTGATATATTTTTGTACTCGAAGAAATACAAAGTCGAGGCTCAGAAATACACTTTACAATGAAGGAGTAAGTAAGATCAGATAAACAAATATTCAGCCTGCCCATAACTAGGGAATTAGTTTAAACTTCTCTGCAAAAGTCACCCTCTTCTAATAATGAAGGAATGAGAGATATGGGGGGTGGGGTGGGGGTGGGAATGAAAACACAACTTTTGTAGAGTGCTTTATCTATGAGTCGCAATGTTGTAGAATTTTCACCAATGTTTAGTAATGAAATACCTTTCACGATGTCACCGTGTACTAGATAAAGAAATTTGAAGATTTAAAGGTTTAAAGGTCGCTCAAAAGTGGCAGATGTCAGGTACAGTAACAATGCCTTAGTAGGACAGTGCCCTAGATATTGACCATAAATACATAACATCAGCACCCAAGTACCCCTCTCAACTCAAGTTAGGACCACGGAGGGCCAGGAAATGGATGCTGATGCCTCAGTAGGTAGACCTATAGGTTCACCAACATCCCGCATCCTTAGCTCACACGGATGGTAAGGTGGTTGACACTACCAGTAAATGTCGAGATTCAGCGAGTCTCAGACCCCAGTTTTGCACACTGTAAGACAGCTTTTACATAAACACAAAAAGAACAGTCTGTTGAAAAATAATAATAATAAGACTAAAAATCACGTCTCCCAAAAGACATTGGTAACCAATAACAGTTGGAACATCTAGTAAATATTAACCGGAATCAAGCCAGAAACTTTTAGCATGTAAGTTTACCGCCTTACCCCTGCAGAGGCTACTTAGCTTCATCAAAAGAGTTCTTGTGTATCAAGTGAAAGCTTGCTCTATCGGTTTCCAAGCTACAATGCAAATCCATGTACGTTCTCTATAAAATAATATTCTATTTTAGTTGATCTAAAAGGATATTATAAAATAGATAATTGAAAGAATGCAGTCGCATTAACTGTGACTTCAATAGGGTCATCGAACTTAGGATCTCATTCAAAAGACTAGTCGATTGTAGGATGACTAAAGAATTTTAGTGGTAGCACCTGACCGTAGTTATATCTTATGATAATACATATATATATATATATATATATATATATATATATATATATATATATATATACATATATCCCTGAGACAGGGATGTGTGATGTCACCGTGGTTGTTTAACTTGTATGTTGATGGAGTGGTGAGAGAGGTGAATGCTCGAGTGCTTGGACGAGGATTAAAACTGGTAGACGAGAATGACCATGAATGGGAGGTAAATCAGTTGTTGTTTGCGGATGATACTGTACTGGTTGCAGACACAGAAGAGAAGCTTGGCCGATTAGTGACAGAATTTGGAAGAGTGTGTGAGAGAAGGAAGTTGAGAGTTAATGCGAGTAAGAGTAAGGTTATGAGATATACGAGAAGGGAAGGTGATGCTAGGTTGAATGTCAGGTTGAATGGAGAGTTACTTGAGGAGGTGGATCAGTTTAAGTACTTGGGGTCTGTTGTAGCAGCAAATGGTGGAGTGGAAGCAGATGTACGTCAGAGAGTGAATGAAGGTTGCAAAGTGTTGGGGGCAGTTAAGGGAGTAGTAAAAAATAGAGGGTTGGGCATGAATGTTAAAAAAGTTCTATATGAGAAAGTGATTGTACCAACTGTGATGTATGGATCGGATTTGTGGGGAATGAAAGTGATGGAGAGACAGAAATTGAATGTGTTTGAGATGAAGTGTCTAAGGAGTATGGCTGGTGTATCTCGAGTAGATAGGGTTAGGAACGAAGTGGTGAGAGTTAGAACGGGTGTAAGAAATGAGTTAGCAGCTAGAGTGGATATGAATGTGTTGAGGTGGTTTGGCCATGTTGAGAGAATGGAAAATGGCTGTCTTCTAAAGAAGGTGATGAATACAAGAGTTGATGGGAGAAGTACAAGAGGAAGGCCAAGGTTTGGGTGGATGGATGGAGTGAAGGAAGCTCTGGGTGATAGGAGGATAGATGTGAGAGAGGCAAGAGAGCGTGCTAGAAATAGGAATGAATGGCGAGTGATTGTGACGCAGTTCCGGTAGGCCCTGCTGCTTCCTCTGATGCTTTAGATGACCGCAGAGGTAGCAGCAGTAGGGGATTCAGCATTATGGAGCTTCATCTGTGGTGGATAACGGCGGAGGGTGGGCTGTGGCACCCTAGCAGTACCAGCTGAACTCAGTTGAGTCCCTTTTTAGGCTGGGAGGAACGTAGAGAGTAGAGGTCCCCTTTTTTGTTTTTGTTTCATTTGTTGATGTCGGCTACTCCCCAAATTTGGGGGAAGTGCCTTGGTATATGTGTGTATGTATATATATATATATATATATATATATATATATATATATATATATATATATATATATATACATATATATATATATATATATATATATATATATATATATATATATATATATATATATATATATATTTGTGTCTGTGCGTGTCTTATCTACTGTATAAATATATATACATATATATATATGTATATATATATATATATATATATATATATATATATATATATATATATATATATATATATATATATATATATATATATATATTTGTATATATATACATATATATACATATATATATATATATATAAATATATATATATATACATATATATATATATATATATATATATATATATACATATATATATATATATATATATATATATATATATATATATATATATATATATATATATATATAAACGTGTGTGTGTGTTTGTGTTGGATCATCTATCAAAAAAGATTAATGGGAAGCAGAGGAGTATTAGATATGGTGAATAATGATAATTATTGTCTTTATAGAAAAACTAGTTCATTCGTAATATACTATTCTAATTACATATATTATATTAGTTTTTAATTGTCAAGAAATGCAATGGTGAGATATTCACAATGTTTCATATTGGCATAATTAATATGAAAAAAAAAAATACATTATCATAAAAAAAATTATAAAAGTTAGTAGGAATTACTATGACACTGGTTAAGAAAGTGCCTAAAATCAATGTCGCATAGGTTATTTCTTTTTCTAATTACAATTAATATTTTCGTCTATGTTAAAGATATTGAAGTGGAAGTTGATTTTCAAGCATCCCTATAGATATGAGCAGAATTTTCAGTGCACAATAGTTTTCACAAAATTATTTAACAATTATTATCTGTTCTGTTATTATTGTTATTATTCGTCTTCTTATTATCTGTCTTAAAGAAATATTCAATATTGTGGTTACGGTAAACTACTTATTTGAATGGACGTATTTACATTTTTAATTTAAAACCTCTCAAGATTTATCATCTAATATTCATTGATAAAATAAATAATTAGGTCATATAATGAACAGTTGATATCATCTGGGTCTGAATTAAATGGGGGGAGGTATTTATATGACATATATAAATTACAAAACTATTTCTTGGGAACAACATTTTTTTTTCCTTTTTTGACTTCTGATTTAGAAATGATCCGGTTTTTGATAGTATGAGCTCACCAGGGTTTCAAGTTTGGCCATACAAAGTGCCCAGGGATACCTTCAGATTATTTTTATCGTTTGGAGAGAGAGAGAGAGAGAGAGAGAGAGAGAGAGAGAGAGAGAGAGAGAGAGAGAGAGAGAGAGAGAGAGAGATTAATATGATTAAAAAGAAAAATAGGAATTTAAAAAGAGAATTTATATGTTGAAGGTATATCCTAATCTAGGTATAAAAATTCAGGAATCATAAAAAAAGAGCTTTTATGTTAAAGGTAGATCTTAACTTCGGCAAAAACAATAGATAAATAAAAAAACATACACAAAACTTAGTCCACGTCACAAGAGTGAAAAACGCCATAATGAGGAACATTACGTTGGGATGAGATCTCAAGAAAGATGGGAAATTCTGGAAAGTTTATACAAAGGAAAAATGTAATCCAGTAAAGAAGCTCTATTTGTTATCGGAGATACAAAAGCCTGATGTATGCCTCAAGTAATATACGAGCACTGAATATTTCTTTTACTTTACGGTGCACTTTTCTCTCATTTTCATCTGATGTTATAGTTAGTTGGTTCTATGATAAACAATGTGAGGTTAACTCCACAGACAATACAAAGGCATATGCCTATTTGGACATACATGCATGCATATTCATATATGTACATATAATCCCTATATATCAAGAAGGGGAGTGATATATATATATATATATATATATATATATATATATATATATATATATATATATATATAAATATATATACATACATATATATATATATATATATATATATATATATATATATATATATATATATATATATATAAATATACGTCTGTGTGTGTAAATATACGTATTTCTACTTACGATTGTATCAAGTAAATATAAGAATTAGAGACCTAAGCATTATAACTCATATGTAGAATTTTCTTATTTCAGCATTTGTTCGAAATTTTGAATTGTGAATATAATCAACCAATAATTGCCTCTTAAAATGTAAACCTTTGTCGTTGCGGATGGTTAATTTTTAAAATGTAAGATATTAACTTACAATAATCTATTATTACCTATGTCAAAAATTTCTACGTGCATGAAAAATACAATGTGATATCAATAACTGTTAAAAATTCCTAGTTATCAGATCCCTTAAATGATACCATTTATTGTTATTACTGGGAATGTTTGAAGTACAGTTTTATTATTATTATTATTATTATTATTATTATTATTATTATTATTATTATTATTATTATTATTATTATTTCTGTAGTAGATTCTCTTTTATGCAGCTTTCATTAAAATTATAGCTGGACTTTTCTTTGTTCTTCAGTGCTGCATACTTCCAATACCTGTTTATAAATAGGGGGAGAGTAAAATATATAGAAAAATTTCTATAATTTTATTAAAAGTAAACTGTCACAAGAAGTATAAATTAGTTTGTCTGTTACGCGTTACGAGAGGTTGCCGCGTGTCCTCTCTCATCTTCAGGCAGGAAGTGTATAGAAGTAGGCAGAGCTAGCTTTATCTATACAGCTCAGTAGGTTTGTCAACTTGGGAGCTGGTCGCAGATTGGTCCATGCCAGCAAGAGTCCATACCTTGTCTGGGACGGAGCTGTTCTTCATTAGCTGAGGCACAGACCAAGAGGGGATCTGTCACAGTCAGGCTGCTTCTCCAATCACAGTTGTCAAAGATAGGCAGGGTCTGGTTTGAGGTAGGTCAGGGCGGAGCTTCCAATGATGCGTGCTGATTGGCTGACATGCTGCCTAAGTGGGGTTTGGTGTCAGGCAAGCTGTTCTGTCGATCAAATCCCAGTTATGGTGAGTCCCAAGCTGTTTGCTGACTGGCTGAGGTTCTTGCCGGGATTCACAGCCACAGGCAATCTGTCTGGCCACTGATAGTCGTCATCCTCATTAATGCTGGTGAGCTATTGTGGGGTGTTCCTGTGGCAGGACGGGAGAAGGAACCTCTCTTGTGTTGTATTGAGGTTTTCCTTTTCTTGCTGGATGAGCAGGGCCTCCTGATGACCACCAAAGGGTATTCCAGTGGAGTCATCGACCACTCTTCTAATCATCCCAGAGCATGCCTTCCACAACTTCGTGGAAATATGTACTAAAAAGGTTCCTTTTACCACCCACGGTGGGCACATGTACATAAAAAAAAAAATGGTGTTGTGACGGACTCAACCTTTGGTGTACTTGTCGCTAACTTCTACATGGGTTTCATCGAAGAACAAGCTTTTGTACCTATAGATCACCTGGAAATATACGTCTTGCATTTTCACGACAACCATGTTAAAGCCCCCTCCACCATCTGACCTTACGTTCGTTGGGCTCTCTCGCATTGTTCTTCCTGAATGGAGACCCACAAGGACCTGGTTAGGATTACCCAGGTCCTCGTGAACAGGTCCTCCAACAGGCAGGTCAGTTGAGTGATCAAGTGCTATGATTAACTGGTAAGAGACTGAACCCAGCTGTGAGAGCTCGACTTCCAGAGTCAACCACTACTACAATGGTATTATGCAGAAGCAGAACCAGCAAGACGAGAAGGTCCTGAAGGACATTATTCAAAAAAAAAAAATCACACCAGTTTAAGAGAACATTGACAAAAACCTGACAATCTATTACGACTTTCTGAAGAAGTCCAACCTCGGTTATTCCTATTAAGGCTAAGTCTATGGATGCCCTGGCCATTATATTGGAATGATGACGACGAGAATTTCTAAACTTTGATCCTTGCACGTTCAACAGGAACCATTAAAGGGTACCAACTCCTTCTGCACAATAAGTGCGTTAAACGTGAGGATATAGACATGAACACCAAGATTACAGCAGTGTTGGGACGGCAGAGGGCTAAAGATCCTGGAAGCCATGCTCATCCAGCAATAAAAGGAGAACCTCAATACAACACAAGAGATGCTCCTCCTTCCCTCCTACCATAGGAACACCACCCAACAACTTGTATACATCAACGACGACAATGGCAATCAGTGAGCGGACAGCTTGCCTGCGCTGGAAAACTTCCCGGCCAGCTGCTCAGCCAATCAGAAAGAAGCTCGAGACTTACTGGATGTGGATCTGAGCGGCAAAACAGCTTGCCTAGTGCCGAGCCCTACTCGGCAGCTTTTTACTGAACTAGTGTGTGCACTAGGAGCTCTTCCTGAGCCTGTCCAGACCGAGACACCGTCTAGCTTCGATGGCTGTGATTGGAGGAGCAGCCTGACTGTGACGGATCCTCTTCTGGTGAGCACCTTAGCTCTGTCCCAGACTAGGTATGAACTCTCCCACTGGGACCAATCAGCAACCAGCGTCCGGTTTGACAAACCTACCGAGCCTTATAGATAGAGGTAACTTTGAGTAAATCCATCCAATTCCTGCCTGAAGATGAAAGGGAACACCCACCACCTTCTCGTAATATGTAACAGCCGAACTTGTTTATACTTATATTGTGATACAGTGAACCCTCGTTTATCGCGGTAGATAGGTTCCAGTCGCGGCCGCGATAAGTGAAAATCCGCGAAGTAGTGACACCATATTTACCTATTTATTCAACATGTATATTCAGACTTTTAAAACCTTCCCTTGTACGTAGTACTGTTAACAAACTACCCTTTAATGTACAGAACACTTAATGCATGTACTACAGTACCCTAAACTAAAACAGGCACAAATATTAAAGGCGATTTTATATCATGCATTTCCTAAACATGCTAAAAAGCACAATAAAAAATGGCAACCAATGTTTTGTTTACATTTATCTCTGATCATAATGTAGAAACAAACTGGAGGTAGAGCTTTGCTTATAACCAGACATATTTCCCATACTTTTCCCTTAGAACTACATCACATCTTCCTACTTTATATATATATATATATATATATATATATATATATATATATATATATATATATATGTGTGTGTGTGTGTATATATATATATATATATATATATATATATATAGATTTATATGTATACACATACATACCTACATATATACATAAATACATGCATACATATATATATATATATATTACTGTATATATATGGGTTATGGAAAAAATCCGCGAAGTGGTGAATCCGCGATGGTCGAACCGCGAAGTAGCGAGGGTTCACTGTAGTATACTTTAATGTTATCGAACTTTTTTTTATGCATTCTCTGCCCACCTATGATGACCAAGATAGCACAATAATAATTCTTGTGGTATACAGCATTGAAGAACATAGAAAAATCCCAGCAATTGAGAAGCTCAACTTCAAGATAAATGCCAGAGGCATCATCATCATCATCATCATGAATTATCATTATCATTATCAATATCATTATTATTATTATTATTATTATTATTATTATTATTATTATTATTATTATTATTATTATTATCATTATTATTATTATTATTATTATTATTATTATCCTATGGCCATAAGCAGCTATACAAATGCGCGAGGATATAAATGTCATTATCTAAAATAATTTTATTTTATATCTGATTAGTATATCAGTAATAATCTTATTTTTATTCCTTCCAGGGGGAGTGAGGTCATCTCTCACAGGGGTGTCACTCCAGAGTTAAGAAAACTTTGTTTCAATCCTCCATCTCTCTGACACCATAGGTAGAATCATGAATACTCCAACCTGGCTCATCCCTCCTAGCTACCCTTACTGTCTGATGTTAAATGGTGTCCGTGTCAAGATGGTTAATGTACTTCACCGAAGAGGATATCCTAAGACACCGTATATATTCTAGTGAAAAGAAAAGTACTAAATCTTATTTTGATTTTTTTTTTCTTTTAATAAACTATGTTTAGATAATTCAACTCTGGTTTTATCTTACTTTTGTGTCATTTATTGCATTCATCTATCTAAATGTAATCTATTTTTCTATATATCTCGGTTCATGTAAAGGTTTTTCTTCTGGTAGACATGAAAATTGCCGTTCAGATGAAATGATTTTCTTAACTTGTATATTACATTAAATAGTAATTAACGACTTCTCTCTATTTCTTCCGATGTCAGGGAAGTAAAACTAACCTTTACCCGTAATACCTATTATGTCAGAGACGCAGAAATTGTATCTGTCGTGAGATGTGTTCCATTTAAGATTATTATTAGAGTTATGCATAAGAATGGTTCTTTGAAATTAAAAAACAAAAATACTAAAAAAATGAATATATTAAAAGCATCACTTATATAAACATATAAAGATCCTACACTTAGCACTATTGTAAGAAATTTTTAATTTTGGCTTCCCTATTCAAATCATTATTTGAATGATACTTCATTTATCCGTATTTATTGGAAATTGCAAATTTCCTAGCTACAGTATAGAAGAATTTATGATAATTCCATGTTATGTTTGAATGAATATGAATAGTGTGGTGTTTTTTTTTATTTATTTATTTTTTTTTTTGTTGAAAGGAAGAGGGAAAGAAATTTCTCGCAAACGAAATGAAAGGCAATCTGACTCTGGATTACACAAATTATCACCAGATAAAAGTGAGAAATCATAAACCAATACAGTAGGCTGGGTCTAGTATTTTCATATTTGTGATATAAAAGAAGTATCATAATTTCGTGCCATATCGATTGATACTTAGTTAATCATTGATATCAAATCATACAGATTTTACAAAATATTGTGAAAAAAAGATGTAGGGTAGAAGCTGTGTTTGTTAACAAGGAGAACACTAAGTATTAATAAGGAAGGGACGTTATTTGATGTATTATGATGGATGATACTACAATATGGGAGTTATGAATGCACGTATGTACATATATAGGAAATCATGTCATTATTTGGAATTCTGTTGTAATGATTTACTTTGTTCCTTGGAAGCATGACTTAGATGGCTTTATCAATAAATCAGTTAAGTTATTGATGATGATATATGAATTTTAATGAATTTACTTGTCTATTATTGTCAGGTTAGAAGCACCACAACTAAAGTTAGGATCTTTATGTGTCCCCACAGCAGTTACAAATAAATGTTATGAAGAGCTCTTGTTTTCTTATTAGCCCCTTTTTCTCGTTTGAATACTTAGGAAGAAAATAATTTGATTGAAACCTCATATCAGTTTCGTTGAAATATTGAGAGCAGCTTAATTCCCACTGTCTGATCCTACATTTATATTTCATTAAAATGTGATTGACATTCCCATTTTAAAGGATTTTTATTGCTTCCTTCACATAGGAAAGATTAAGCCGAACATGAAGGAATATTTCTCACTCACAATGTTTTTATAATCTGATATTACGAAATATATATTTAAATTCCCTTGTACTAACTTTTTGTATACATTCTGTTATGTCTATATACTAGACTATCTTCGGACTTCTTTTTTCTGAACATTATATACACTCATAGGAATCTTACTTTTTTCACAGAATAATCTGAGCTCTCTTCTGTATCTTCTGTGAACGTTTGATTCTCCCCATCTCCTTTTCTTTGATCATTAGAGCCTATGCATACTTCCTTTTTTTTTAGTCTGAATACGCTAAGCTACTTATTACTTCCAGCGCTATTTCATTTGGAAAATAATTTTTTTTTCTTGAGTTCCCACAAACATTTAACGTCCTTCTTTACCATACACTTATGGCTCTCCCACCTTCTTCATAAATACTCTATATACTCCCTTTCACGCAAAAACATTTTCGCATCTATTGCTGATAAATCCTTCGATATATTTTTTTTTATGTACTGTAACTGTTCTCATCTCTCTTTTATTTTGAAATCCTGAATTTTCCTCAACTCCCTGTTACTTTGCGTCACTAGATATTAGACATCTCTTTTATTTATTTCTGTTATCTCTCGTTCCATGCACTGGGTACGTCCCAGCAGTTATTTCTCAGAACTTCAAGTAGTTTGAAGTTTGTCTCAATATACAACAATTATTCTCTATTTTCTCTGATTCTCTCTTGCAGATAGTTTTTATAGCTTTATGTGCTTGCTGGGTATACTCATCTTTCTCATAGGTCCACCGCATACGTCTGGTGAAATTTATAACCAACTACGGATAGCTTTTAGAACTCATCGTTCACATCACTGATAAACAGTTTGCTACATGGCTTAATTCATTAAAAAGACAAGTTTCAAGTATATGCTTTAGCCAATTTCTCCTTCGATTTATCTACTCTCTTCAAAGTATCTAAATGCTAATTATATCAATAGTGAATATTAAATCTCTCTCTCTCTCTCTCTCTCTCTCTCTCTCTCTCTCTCTCTCTCTCTCTCTCTCTCTTCTTGGTCATATTCTGAAATCAGAAAATCATATAATTCCTGGTTCTGTTTTCCAACATTGGGAAATTCAATTTTTAGAATATTGCAATACGGACTATCTTTATCTATTTTTTTCCTCGTATTACTTAGAACAATTACTCCATTTCCCATAAAAATGATTCTTTTCCCAATAACCTTTGTAACCTCATACTGAGTGTCATTTATCTAAGATTGTTCGTATATTTTTCCAGTCAATTGGCTTTCTTTCCTCAGCAATAATCAATTCTTTAAAAATATTTTAATTAACGAATTAGTTCCTTAATATAGACCCATCTGAAACCATCTGCCACTGTGTTTCATTTCTAAAATGCTATTATCAGCTTTCAAAAGATGAAGCGATTTTTTTCTGACTAATATTAACCAACTTTTACATCAACAATATATAAAATGTTGATACGAGTACGTTTACATCATCCCGCTTGAATATTTAATATCCCATGAATAATTATATGCTCCTAAAAAGCTAAATATATCCTACTATATACAAAACAATATTTAAGCTAAAATCTCCTCGAAATGTTCATAATAAAATCATTCGTACGTACCAATTCCATGCGAACTGCTTCACTGAATCTCCAATTTTCTATGTCCCTGAAATATATAAAAACATATTAGTGCAAAAACAATAACATATACAATAATCCTGTGTTATTCCTTATTTTTCCTCTATTTCATTAATAATAAGAGGAAAGATCGTTAATTTATTTGTAGACATCTAATTGAATACTTTATAGCAGTAGGATATATGGAAAATATTTGTTAAAACTTCTTTCTAAAAATTTTAGTTTTTTAAAAGCAAACACAAACACACACACACAAAAAAATATCTTCAAAATATGAAATTTTTTAGAAAATCGGAAATTTTTATCCTCAACATCTCAGGATTTAGTGAAGGGTAATTACTAACTAAAGATTAAAGAAGAGACAAATCTATAAAGATTCTAACCAAACAAGTAGAAATTTGAATTAAAAACAAAAAAAGGAAAGGCTTTTGAAAACCTGATAAGGATAGAAAAAAAAATAAAAACAAAAACTCACAGAATGAGACTCATAATTCAATCTACCGAATTCCTTTGGGAAATCTAAGGCTACTTCACAGGAGAATTTTTATCTTAAGGTCTAGAAAGGAAAGTATGGTTGAAGTAAATATACAGTATATAGGCAGTGGTTATGCGAATATGTTCCATATCACTATGCCTTGTATAATCAAAGAAACCATATACTGTATATATATCTATATATATACATATATATGTATATATAAATAAATATATATATATATATATATATATATATATATATATATATATAAATATATATATAACGGATATTGAGAGAAGCGTAAAATCTATTTTTGGGTGAGGTAGCCATGTCGTCCTGATGGAAGTTCCTATTAGGTAGCTTCCAAGGGTATATTTGACTACAGTGATATTCCCAGAGAATTTTACCTTAATGTATCCAGAATTCTAACTCCTGGAGCGAAAATCCCTAAATAATCTCACAGGGATATCGCAAAATATCATAGGACGTATTCTTCACACGTCACATAGCTATCTTCACCCCGAACAGTATTAACGCTTCGAGGGGTTACAGTGACAAGAATCTGAAACGAGAATGAAAAGAGAGCCGCTCATAAGGCATCTCTCCTATTCCGTTTCCAGTGTATATCTGATGAAGGCGGTAGCGCCCTCTTTATTCCTTGGAGCGATATACGAGGTGTTACAGATACTGTATTATAGGGAGGGGTCAATAAGCCCTTTTACAATAAAAAGAAGGGCGGGTCCATCAGGACGACATGGCTACCTCACCCAAAAATAGATTTTTCGCTTCGCTCAAAATTCGTTTTTTGGGCTCAGGCCATGTCGTCCTGATGGAAGTTTACCAGAGCATTACTGTATCTGTGGATTCTCAATCGGTGCCGTACTCTCAAGAAAGTATTTTCCTGGTCCGTCTAGACCTAGAGACCTATGATGTTACCGTCATACATCATTTCATCTAAGCATGAACTATGTTAGTGCTTCCTGCCCCCTACAGGGAAGAGTCGTACTAGACTCTGGAAAAAGTCTCGAGGAGTACATAATAACTATGGATGACAAAATGACAAGCTTGTATAGTGGTCTCTCCCTATACATTATAAAGCAAAGTTTGTATAAGAGTCACCAATGTCAGTATGAATTTGTGACACCTTCCCCAATGTGACTACTCTTATCACCTATTGGAGAATGGTGTATCCGCATAGGAACAAATTTTGCATCTATGCCACTATCCCGTCAGGGTACCACATCAACCCTTCCAAAGGAAGGGTTAAAGTGAGTGGACTTTTGCTTGAATCAGGGAACAATCTTAAAAGACATACCATGATAAAAATAACCATATTTTAATCTTAATTCTCAGTACATTTCTAATAAAATGAGTGTGGGCGAATAAAACGCAGGGTTCACTATGAACTAGTTTATTAAAATTTAATAAACGTACATATCAGATCAACATTTATAAAATTTATAAAAAGTGGATGATATGCGTTAAAGCATAAAGAAAACAGTCAACAGAAAATATTGTTTCGTCTACCAGGAAACAGATTTACCACTTCAAATGAATTATTAATAATAATGATACATTCTGTATACTGTTTATTTACACTAGCGTAAGAAACGCTTGTCCATACTATGCTATAGTTCACCGACATCAATGGAATAGTTCGTAAGGACACTTTTGTGGCCCATCGCTCAGTGTGTAGTAACATACAGTGACTACACACTCACCCTCTTAATTAATCGTCCCAAATTAATTACGCTGTTCCTTGCAGATTTAAAACAGAAGATTAAAGAATACTACCTGCTGCTACCACAGACCTCTTAAGTTGCTCCACTTGCTTCGCATAGTGCATACAGACTACCTTGGATGACTACCAGCGGGTGTACGAACAAGGATGTTCAAAGTCCATATAATTAAAGAAATTTTATGGAAGAGGCAACTTTCCTCGGATCATGACTAACGGGTGTACTGTCTGGATCCGTTCTGCGAATAATACGGGTGTTTTTCGCTCTGAGTTATAGATAACTTTGAACCCAGGGTTTCTCTTCTGAACAGCTGTCCTCTCATAAAGTCTGAAGTTCTATGAAGATAGACCTTTAGGCACTCCACTGGACATAGAGATGCATCTTCCTTCAGAGGGCAGATTCTCTAGGGACCCCACCTGTTGGTGGGTAGCTTGTTCTTGGTAAGAAACGTTGGATCTGGAAATAGATTCAGTTCTCCCTCCAAGAACTGGACGTGGCCTTACTCTCTAGAGAGAGCCACTATTTCACTAACTCTGGCCCCCAAAGCGAGTACAAGCAGAAATATGACTTTAAATTCAAGACCTTCTAAGCGCATTCCTCATTGTCCATTTTTTATACACAATGAAGAATCTTATCTACTGACCATGCAAAGGTTCTTTGGAGGCGCTGAAGGGCTAAGCCTAGCATGGGCCTTTGTAGTTCATTAAGAACGTCGTTAAAAAGGTCGAACTGTAAGGCATATGGTATCTGTCTTGTCAAGGCAGACTTGAACAATAGAATTGTGTTGGCTGCTAAACCTTGCTCATGAAGGTGAATGAAGAATGATAAATAGGAATCTGTCGAGATTTCTTTTGGTTTGTTTGCCTTGACAAAGGATATCTGTTTCTTCCCTGAAGCCTCATAATGTCTTCTGGTTTCCTCCAAAAGTCTAAACTGACTTTTAACACCGAATCTTTTTTCTCATCGTTAAGGAGAGAAAATCATGAGATGTAGGTTCCATGTTTTCTGTGATGAAGCGAAGACAGTCGACTTCTGTACTCGCTGAGACAGGGATGGATCCGGTAGCGGTACGAATTTTAATCGTAGTTCCAATGCCAGAGGGAACCACACGCTATTTGCCCACTTGTGGGCCACTATTGCTGCTTTCCCTTTGAAGGATCTCAGCTTATCGAGGACCTTCAAAAGGAGGTTGTGCGGAGGGAACAGATAAATACTGGACCATCTGTTCCAGTCCAGGGACATAGCGTCCACTGCCTCCGCTAGCGGATCCTCGTATGGGGACACGTAACGATCTATTTTCTTGTTGTCTTTCGTCGCAAAGAGGTCTATCTGCAGCTCCGGGACTTGACTCGAGATGAAGGAGAACGATCCTGCATCAAGGGACCATTCTGACTCTATAGGTGTAAACCTGGATAGAGCGTCCGCTGTCACATTGCAGAACCCTTGAATGTGAACTGCTGACAGGTGCCATTTCTTCCTTTCCACCAAACGAAAAATGGCCAACATCACTTGGTTGATTTGAGGTGACCTCGACCCTTGTCGATTCAGGCATCTCACTATCACCTTGCTGTCTAGAACCAGTCTTATGTGGGTCAAGTAGCGAGGAGATACTTTCTTTAGTATCAGAAGTACTGCCATGGCTTCTAAAAAGTTGATGTGAAATGATTTGAAAAAGATTGGACCAAGCTCCTTGGACTCTCACCTGATGAGAGTGACCTCCCAGCCTTCCTTTGAAGCGTCTGTGTGGATAGTTACTGACGTGGGAGGAGGTTGAAGAATTATTGATTTCTTCAATTGCTTGGCATTGGACCACGGCTTGAGAAGCGTTCGCAGTCGAGTTGGTAGTGGTCTTATTAGATCTTTTCGCGCGTTTGATGCGTATTTTCTCCAGACTCCTGTTGCATCCTTTAGCTGTGCTCTTAGCACTGGATCTGTTATCGAAGCAAACTGTAGAGAGCCCAGTGCTCTCTCCTGTTCGTGTCTTGATATTCGATTGGATTTCAATAATCTCTTAACAGATTCTGCTATTTCTTTCCTCTTCTTACCAGGAATGGAAAGTCGATGTGACTCCAAATTCCAGTGGATTCCCAACTACTGAAATTTTTGAGCTGAAGAAAGTCAAGACTTTTTGATGTTGATCTTGAATCCCAGATGTTCCATGAACTGGATCACTATCTTAGAAGCTTGCATGCATTCTGTCCTGGATGCTGCCCACACCAGCCAGTCATCCAAGTAGGCTACTACTTGGACCCCCTTTAGGCGTAATTGATGGACGGCTGCGTTCGCGAGCTTCGTGAAAATCATTGGGGCTATGTTTAGCCCGAAAGGCATGGCTCTGAAGGCGGAAAGTTTTCTATGTAACTTGAAGCCTAGGTAGGAGGAGAGGTGACGATTAATTGGAACGTGCCAATAATCGTCAGACAAGTCTATAGAGCCAGTATATGCCCTTCTGGGCAGTAGGGTCCTTATGTGTTGAAGCGTGAACATTCTGAACTTGTAGTTCACTATGAACTTGTTGAGTGGCTACAAGTCTAGAATGACTGTGAGTTTTTCTGAGTCCTTCTTTGGAACACAAAACAGCCTTCCTTGGAATTTTATATACTTAATTTTCCAGATTACTCTTTTCTCTAAGAGTTCTCGGACATATTCTTCCAGAATGGGGGTTGAGTGTTGGGAGAATTGAGGAAATATAGGTGGAGGACTGCTCCAGCTAGAACCTAGTCCATTCTTTATTAGGCTGTGGGCCCAGGGATCAAAGGTCCAGCGATCCCTAAATAGCAGTAGTCTCCCTCCTACTGGAAGTATCTCACTTCCGCTATTGTGGACCAGAGGCCTTGCCTCCTTGACCGTGTCCTCCCCTGTATCCCATTCCTCTTGAAGGGCATCTAGAAGAACCTCAGGCTGTTCCTCTAGCTTTCGAACGAAAGGAAGAAGTCTGCCTTTCAAAGGCTGGGTTAAAAACTGGCGACTGTGTCGCCACTTGTTGAGGTACCAGCTGGTACGTGGTTGGAGGTTGTGCCACTATCTGAGGCACCGTGGTCACAGGAAGATGTTGTTGTTGTTGCTGTTGGTAGGGTTTAGCTGGCCGAGAGGATGGCCTAGGCCTTTTTGTCTTCTTCTTTGGTTGGGGACCCTCATCCGAAGAAGATTTTTTCTTAAGATCTAAGCCCCAACTTTTGAGAAGGTTCCTATTCCCTGTGGCGGCCTTGTCTACTACCTCTTTAACCACTTCATTGGGAAAGAGGTTTTTACCCCAGATACGAGAGGAGATCAGTTTCCTCGGTTCGTGCCTCACCGCAGCCGAGGCGAACACAAACTCTCTACAGGCTCTCCTAGCTTTAATAAAGCTATAGAGATCCTTCGTAACTGTGGCCAGATGGGTTTTGGCCACTACCATGAACATGTCCTGGTTCTTGGGGTCACTAGCCATCGTTTCTAATGTCGTTTGCAATGACATCAATGCCGCAAGTCTTTCCTTTGTCTCTTGGTCTCTACGCAAGAGAACATCCGACAGTTTTGGAAGTTCCTCACCAAACTGACGTTCAGCGATATCAGCTTCCAGCTTCCCGACTGAGAAGGTAAGGTGTACGTCCTTCCAGTCTTCTTGGTCCAAGGGCAAGGTCAGAGATAACGGCTTGCACTCCTCCAAGGAGGGGCATGGTTTCCCTGCCTCCACTGCCTTTAAGGCTGCCTTATATCCCTTTTCCATGAAGGGAAAGGCTCTGGTAAGAGAGGCCACAAAGGAGGGAAGCTTCTTACTCAAGGCTGGCACCTTTGAGTTAGTGAAGCCCCTCTCTTTCATCGAGCTCGCTAGTAACGCCTGAGCTTTACTATGGTCAAAAACTATGACCTCCTTTGGCTCCGTCTCCTCCTTTGAGGCTGGCTCCTTCCTAAGACGGACATAGCAGTCTGGATAAGAATCTTTGTTGGGCCAAAATTCCACCTCTTCCAGGGGAATTGCTCCCAACTTTTCTGAGATCACCATCATCCCGGTTGTCATTGGAATGTGTTCGGCATACCTCCAAGGATTGGTATCCGAGCACAAAGGAAGATCCTTCACGCTGAGCCGCTTCTGGGGCCCACGTGATGCTGCAAGTCTGCGTATCTCCAGTTTCATTGCAGCTTCCTTCTCATCATTCTTCCTTTGAATTTGTTGGATCATCTCAACAATGGAAGAAAGAGTCCTTCCCAGTTCATCTGGGATAGCAGACGATGTAGAGGGAACAGGTTCTGGGTCTGGAACCGATGTAACCGACACCTCGTCGATTTCTTCCTCTTCTACTTGAGGAGCCTGGAACAGCTCCTCCTCCTGACCTTCTCCTAGAAGGTCCTTCTCAGAAGAATCCGACACATCCGACATCTTATCGTCCAATTGGATGTCTTGAAGGGCGGCCAAGACTTCAGAATCTACCGGATTCTGGGCAGTTGGTATCTCCACCTGAGGCTGGGGGATGATTGCATCAGCCGATGCTTTAGGGAAAAGGTAAGCCCTCATCTTCTCATTTGGAAGGTAGGGGCATGAGGTGTTTTTCTGAAAACCCCTCACCCAGGTTCGTAACTTTTCCCTGGCAGCATCCCTTGACTCCGTCGACTTAGGGTCGTCAAAAGCCTCGGTAATCAGGTTAGAACATACTGTACAAACCTGAGGGTCTCAATACCGGAGATCACCTCTGGAGGGTGCGCATGCTGCGTGCCTCCTGCAAAGTTGATGTCCACCGAAGTTCTTACTGCTGACATTATAGAACACACTCCTGCACTTTGGATGGTCCTCCTGTAAAGAGAAGAAAAATCCATGAGTATCAAGTGAAGGCTTTTCGCTTATATTGAAACATGTAACTTATATAGAAAAGCTATAAAAGAAAGAAGGAAAGAATCATACTAGTATTTCCTGTTCAGTCAATTGCTGTAACCTCCCAAGATATTAAAACTAAGGTTAATTCTATTCTAGAATACCTTATTTAATTTCCTAAACGGAAATTTAAGGTGTAGTTCACACCTTGAAATAAAGTTTTAATATACGGGATAGAAAGAATACAGAAAGAACTCACTTTCTATATATTGTACGGTCTTAACAAAAGGCTGTACAAGATAACATTAAGTATGTTAAAGAACTTTAGTGTTATCACAAACTCTGTACTGTAGTTTTACTAATGCAGTGTGTACTACACTACAAAAATAGTAACTACTGTACATCGGATGCTTTTGTGCCAGCCAGCACGCGCCGGCATCTACCCCTTTATAGTTCAAAGATATACTACCTTTAACTAATAGGCGGCAGCCCACTGGTTCGCAAATGTGTGCCGGCTGGCAATCATTGCCGGTCGACAGCTGAAAACACTAATACCCGGCTGCCGGCCGCTAATCGTAGTGGTCAGCAGATTCGGGATGTGTTTCCACTGCCGGCAGGCAAAGGTAGCAATACCCATGCCCGCCGGCAGTAGCTTAGAACAAGAGAACCTCCACCTGCTAGTCTGTCGGCTGTTAAGCCGGCAGCCGGGTTAGGGGTACAACACAATAGTCAGAGATACAATATGGATGTAAGGTTATAAGGCGGCATTGCCATATGACCTTCCATCCAGAAAGAGTGAACTTATGGAAAGGGAGAATGTAGCATTCTGGCTTCCAAAGAATCCATAGCCTGCCGGACTCTACCGGCAGACATGGAAGGGAGACCAAGGGAGGTCTGGGGTTCACTCCGCCAAGAATAAGGGGTCTCTGCCGGCCGACACGTAATAGCCAGCCGGCAGAGAGCTGAGCCAGTCCTCCATCCTAACCCACACTAGGTACGGAAGTTGGACTGCGGCCAAAAGATAATAAAAGAAAGAGAGGTGGGGAAGGGATAAGGGTCCTATAAACTTCGTTCTAGCAAGAGACACACTCAGCAGTTAGGGAAGCTCATCCTAACCTAGAGTTGTCTATTAGGGAGGAAGACTGGCAATACTTGCTATCCTCCTCCCAACCAGAACAAAGTTAGGTGAAGTTATTTCGCTGGGCAACAGAGACAACTCATTCTCCAGCCCGAGAAAAACAACACAGGACAGTCTGCTAGGCCACTAGAGGAAGGAATCCTCTCGTACAGAAGCCTTCAGACGTGGACTAGGGAAGCAAAGCTTCCTGTATCCACCCCTAACCTAGCAAAGGAGACTCATTCTCTATGCTAGGAAGAAGCAGACTACAGACTAGAAACTCTGATGTTCTGCCCTAACTCAAAAAACCAGTCACTCTGGTTAATCAGCTCAGGACTGACATATCCTAGTATAGTTAGGTAACAGCTCTTGTTTACGTTAATATCACTTTTGATTTAATTCAAAACGACAAGAGCTTACATTTATACATGGTAAAGATAACACTCAGCTTTTCAGAGGCAAAAGAGGCCGGTAAAGTCATCAAAATATTGAATTAAGTCCAAAATAACGAGAGAACACAAGGGAAAACACCGAGTAGTAGAGCTACACGAAAAGGAATAAAGATGGCGCTACCGCCTTAATCAGATACACACATGAAAACGGAATAGGAAAGATGGCTTATGAGCAGTTTAAGCCTAAGGCTTACTCAGAGGGAGAGAGGGATTGAACTTAGCCTCCGGAGGAGAAAAGAACAATCGGGGATGTGCGAAAGTATACTACTGTACCTAGGTTACTAGCGCAGGTGCGGTGAGAATCGATTATCTAATTCACCGAAACTCTCTCGTATACAATCTTGGAAAGAACATTCAACAATATCTTATATGTATAAAATATTTGCCTATAGCTTCAATAATATAACACTCAGAAAAAAATTATATCATGCATGAAAGTACTAGGGCCAGACGCCTAGGCTACTAAGCCTCACGAAGGGCAAGATCGGTTACCTAAATCACCGAACTAAAAACTAACGGCATTATATAAGCATTCCTAGATGAGCTAAATAGCTAGATTATTAAAGCATAACAAACCGGGAACGTCGCTCTAGCTAACTAAATGACCCATAAATAGCGAGTGATAGCATCAAGGATGCCTCCGGTAGGTAACTGCTCTTGTTTACGTTAATATCACTTTTGATTTAATTCAAAACGACAAGAGCTTACATTTATACATGGTAAAGATAATAATCAGCTTTTCAGAGGCAGAAGAGGCCGGAAAAGTCATCAAAATATTAAATTAAGTCCAAAATAACGAGAAAACACAAGGGAAAACACCGAGTAGTAGAGCTACACGAAAAGGAATAAAGATGGAGCTACCGCCTTCATCAGATACACACATGGAAACGGAATAGGAAAGATGCCTTATGAGCGGCTCTCTTTTCATTCTCGTTTCAGATTCTTGTCACTGTAACCCTTCGAAGCGTTAATACTGTTCGGGGTGAAGGTAGCTATGAGACGTGTCAAGAATACGTCCTCTGATATTATGCGATATCCCTGTGAGATTATTTAGGGATATTCGCTCCAGGAGTTAGAAATCTGG
>NC_090725.1:37680258-37682758 GCF_036898095.1 Palaemon carinicauda | reverse complement strand
AAGAAGTTCCATCATTTTCACATGTGTGGAATATTATTCATAACGGTGGTTTTCAATTTCCATAATGCCAATTTTGGCAAAGACTATAGACTTTCTTTTCACCAATTTCCTGTTTTTTCTGCCAAGTCATTCGGTGGAAAATATCAAAGATAATCAAAATTTCCGTCAGCGGGAACTTCACGCACCTCCAATTTGAGCAGTAAGTCACTACATTAAATCATCCTCTGGTTTGCTAAATTAATCATTGCAATGTCTGCTAGTTCCCTTTTATCTCGAGTAATCCTTCTAATAGCCAGTGCCGATTTTTCATTTGAGCTGATAACATCCTTAGGCCCCTCCAGAGGAGGCTGAGACGAGGATACTATTACACTTTTTATAACTTGGTGGAGGGGGCATAATTTCCCCTTTCGCTCACTTGTGTCTTCTCTCCCGGGTAGGGACTTACATTTTTCTCTATTTATCCCTTTAACAGAGGAACAAAGTTTCCTGCCATCACTCTTATGGACTTACATTCTCCTTCATCTCCACCTTCCTGATGAAGATACGGTTGGATATTACCAAGGATTTAAAGGTTTAAAGGTTGGTCATGAATGACAGTAGCAATGCCCTGTGGCTAATAGACTGCCTATATGATAAGCGACTAAGCCCCACTCCTCCCAAGCTAGGACTAGGGAGGGCCAGGCAATAGCTGCTGATGACTCAGCATATAGACCCATGGGCTCCCCCTAAGCACCATCCTTATCTCACAAGGATGGTGAGTTTGCAGACACTACAAGAACCTATGGAGCTTGAGAGGGATTCTAACTCCAGTCCGCCTGTTCACCAGGCAGTGACGTTTCTAATACGACAACACAACTGGGTAATGTAAAGAAACCGCGCACACATTGTATTGGTTCCATCTTGAAAGTTGTCGTTGCTTCCTCCTGTATATCGACGATGATCTGTGTCGCTGGTTGTAGCGGGCTCTAGGTACATCTTCGTTGAAAGGCTGGCATCTGTATCGATCAAGGCTCTAATCGACTTACGCTGCCGGTTCATGTGTAACGACATTACCCTTTGCTGCCAGGTAGGACCATCACAAGGGCGGATCCAACAATTCCAAAAAGGGGTTTCGGAAAACATGACCAAACGCCAACCCCAATCCTTGAAAGCTGACACAATTTCATACTATTTTAGAGCTGTTTTCATGTTTTTGAATCCATTTTCACTTCTTAATTGAACATTATAGGGTGAAACTGCATTATTCAATATCACCATCCCGATGAAATATATGAAACATTTTAATAGTAATCTCTACAATTACCATTAATGCATGACTATACATTCCCGGACAACCTCGTCAGCTGACTAATTCCGAGTTAGATCTGTAATTATTGGAGTGTCCAAGTCCTTCCAATCATCTATCAACTAACAATTCTCGACCCGTAGAATTGTAGTTATATTCTATATTTCTTCCTACTTGATTCATATCTTAAACGAAATCTCTTCATCTCCAGCTCATATAGTGCATTTTCACCACTTGAGCGCACTGTTAAAAATTTGCATTAAAAAACGATAAATGTCTGGTAACATTTATTCCAGGATTTTTACCTTTTTAAAAATGGATTTATTGACGTAAAACGAGTGATATTACGGTCAGCAATCAGTATAAGATGATGACAAAGTAAGGTAAAATTATGGTCGCCTGTATGTTACTGAAATAATGTTGAGAGCAGTATATTTTTACGGAGAATTTCCGATTAAAATTAATTTTTTTTCAAACAATGTGCATATGAGAGAGAGAGAGAGAGAGAGAGAGAGAGAGAGAGAGAGAGAGAGAGAGAGAGAGAGAGAGAGAGAGAGAGAGTAGGATGATTTCAATCTTCCACGTCTCCTTTACGACATTCGTCTTGGAACAACCATTAAACGGAAGATCTTGATTACTTTATTTTAGTTGATCAAAGTTTAAAGGTTTCCATAAAATTTAACCTTTTTTAATTTCTTCATATAAAAAATGTCTTCGGAGAAAAGCCTGGTATTTATTTCTTTGAAGACTTTCCTTTTTTTCTGTTTTCATTTTCCTTCATCCTATCGACTGTACCTTTTTTATAGAAATAACAAAGACTCTAATACTAGTCACCTAGAAGATTAAAGCCTCAGCCTTGTTTGAAACATATATTACATTTAAAACCGAGAGTTTATTGAAAAATTACAGAATTGTGGAGTTTTTATAACAAGTACTTTGTTAATCATATCACTTTTCAATATTATAACTGATCTGAACCAAAACTATAGCAACACAATTCCATTGTAATCCAATTTAAATTTCCCCTCTCAATAGGCAAGAACTTTGCTTAAGATACTGAACAGAACAAAAGCTAACCGATAAAAGGGCCGCATCGAAAATTTTAATGTCACCTGAAAAGTGTGCAAAGGCGTAGTTTAATCTCCTGAAAAAAAGTCATATCGAAATGAATTCAGCAAAGTAAAAAAGAAAATGATTAGATTAGCAGAAGGAATA
>NC_090725.1:37670258-37677758 GCF_036898095.1 Palaemon carinicauda | reverse complement strand
AGTTCCCCCCACCCCCTTTGGTTTTTATGGGCAATATAATGCCAAGAAAAATAATCAAAATACAATTTAACCTCCACGCTGTATTTAAGTCAAAATATTTCAAGACTAACTCATTACAGAAATAATCTCGAGCTAAACCAATCTAAGAAACAGTCCCAAGAACTCATTACAGAAATAATGTTGAGCTTAACCAATCTCAGATACAGAGCCAAGAGTAACCCGTCTCAAGACTATCAGCTGACAATCTGTTAGGAAACTTATTTATTTAATTGCTTTCCTCAACAGTATCTGTAGGGATGTTCGTCCAAAACATGAAACTTCAATCCCTAGTTTACTAAAGTTTTCACGAGTACTGCACATCATACAGTTTATTGATGACCACTTCCAGCACGCTTTCCAGTTCGTATGTTACATATAAGCAACCATGTAAAATAGGACATAAAAGTTTTAGTTCAGCTTTCCGAGAAACTCCCAACTATGTATTTTACAACCTGTGAATCGTTGGTTAATTAGGCCATAAATTTTACCATTTAAAGTCATTACAAGCGTAGTTTCAATTATGTTACTTAGTTTCCGTTTTCATATAATTGTTCTTATATACGTATTTTTTTAAGGCCACCGTGCTGATCCCTTATTACAAAGACAAGTAGCCTTTCATAAAACCGGAATTTAGATTTTAAGGAATATTGCTAGATTCAACTGGTTAAATTTATTTCAAACCTTTAAACAATATTAAAACTAAGTTAAAAACATATATACACTATTTTATCTCCAACATCCATTTCGGCTTAAAGAAAGCTAGGAACACCACGAAGTAGTGATATAGAAATGTATTTGGAGAGATTATGTATTTAAACCTTTATACAAAAAACGGTAAGTGTCATTATGAAGTGATTTTTACAAATCATCACAACCATGAGTTAATATATGAAGTATGATTTTTACAAATAACCACGAGTTAAATATGGACTGAATAGACTTAAAAAAAAAAGAAAAATAAAACTCAAAAATCTACATTCCAATGTATGATTTACCAAAATAAAAGTTAGTTTTCTTCAATGGCTGACACCTACATTTTACGTAAAAAAAAAGAAAAAAATAAACAAATAAATAAAAAAAACCTAATTTACTCCAATCCGTTTTATCAAAACCCGTGTATAAGAATCTTGAAAGAGATTTCTCCATATAAAAACAGAAAAAAGCAAATCATTTTCTTATGAGCTAGTTCAAAACGCACTTAAAAGAAATCCGTTGGACATCCTTTTCGGAAAATTTATAGACAGTCTCAGCAGGTCTCCAGTCACCTTAGTGTACTTATGAAAGATCTTGACAGGATATCCATTAATAATCGTTAACCAAATAGTCGTTGAAGATTAGATTTTATCATGGAAGTTCCGCCATCCTATCTGAAAAGTGTCTACTATTAGAAAGGTTTCTTGTGAAAGTTAAGTATACCAAAGTAAAGGACATTTCTGAAGTCTATAATATAGAATTGCAAAGCCTTTAATATTAAATAAGTATTAAGTGTATAATTACCATTCTCGTACAACAAATCTTATGTCTGTATATTTTCAAATTACAATAAGATTAGATTTTCAAATTACATGATTATCAACTTCCTCAAATTAGAGATTTAATAAAATTTTATAAAATTACTTGAAAATATTTACTAACAAGCTTTAAGTAAACAGCAGAACCTAAATAAAGTACAAAAAGGTAGACCACTCACCGAATTTAGACGAAGGGGTTTAAAGCAAGCCTCCCTATAGCGCACGGTAGACCTTTTAAGGTCGACCGTGCGTTATAGGGAACGTCCTCCCACGATTAGGGGCGCCGCCCCTAATCGGGGAGGACTAGCTTGCTTGGTATTATAATGAAAAAAAAAAAAAAAAAACTTCAAAACAATACTTGCCTCTTAGTTTAGACGGAAAAATACCTCACCAGATTCCAGCAACGTCAACAGTCGTTCCTTGTCCTTAGCGATACGAGGGTCTGTACGCAAAGATGATACAGGTAACAACAGCGCAGAGTCCAAAATGATACTCATCCAGATTATAGGCTTGAAGCGTATAGGCAAGCAGAGGATAAACTTCTCTCCTGAAAGTACAAATAAACAGGCAAGTTAAGAGTGAATAAAAAGTTGGTGTACAAAGAGAACTTCTAAACGGGTATGTTAAAGCAGGAATTTCAAACAGTGTACAAAAATAACTACCATAGGTCAATCAATCTCCAATAAAAACCAAACAATATCAAATTTCTAGAAGCTTAAACAAACGAAAGTCAACTTAACGCTGTTCTTTACTTACCGACTTGAATCACCGCGAGTAATCTTGTACACTGGTTACCACCAACCACCCAACTGTTCTGGGTTTCGGCAAGGCAGTCCAAGAAAGCTTCGCTATGCCAAGCCGAGGACTCTGAACAGAGAAATGAAGTACCTATAACAACCTAACTATCACTCGCTTGGTGAATTTCTTAAAAGACAACTTTACGGTGAGCGAGAATAAAAGCTATTATTACAGAATCATCGATTTACATCTTACTACTACTATTACATATACAGTATGTGGATAAGAGACATATGTTTAATACACACACACACACACATATATATATATATATATATATATATATATATATATATATATATATATATATATATATATATCGCTAAATTGATGCAAATGGTTATAGATTTTGTTGTTCGATAAACTTTTTGATCTTGAAATATATATTTCAACAGTAGTTTAGTGATTCAGATTATTTTATTCTTAACAATGGTGTTGGTATTCTCTAATTATACAGTAGAGAATGTGCTTTGCTTGTTTATCGATTCTGAATTATTTTACAATCTTTGCCACAATAATACGTACGCAGAAATAATTCATATTATTAACGAGAGAGAGAGAGAGAGAGAGAGAGAGAGAGAGAGAGAGAGAGAGAGAGGGAGAGAGATTTAACAACCCTTAGTAGTATATGAGAGTTTGAATTTTTTCACATACATGTGAGAATAACGGGCTAGTCAAGTAGTATGACGGGGCCCGATGCAATATGAAAAAAAAATTTCTCAGCTTCATTTAAATATTCATAATAAATATGAGGAATACATACAGAAAAAATATATAATAGCCGACATAGTGACATGCAATTTGATTTTTTTTTTTTTACTTTTATTAAGAAAATGTTTTGTGACACAATTTTCTTTTATACAAACATATTTATACTGAAGGAAATTATACTTTTAATGTTAGTTATCTTAGTCTTCTGTATATAAATTAACCAGTCACATATGCAGGGAGATTGTGGTCCTTATCAAAACGAATTGCTTACAATTTTATTCCATCGAGAATTAAAAACAAAAAAACACACACACAAAGAAACAAACAATACAAACTTAAAAGTATAAGTTTTTCATATTCTAATTTAAGAAGAAAAAGGGAAAAAAAGGTTCCAGTCTTAGGGTAATAAATTCACTTTGTCGCACATAATGTTTGCGAAAGTAACACTACCAAAAATCCTTTTAAAATTTTCGAATATAGGAGTTTTAGTTGCTTTAAACAATCATGATTTTATAGATTTTTCTCTATCAAAAGGACCCCTTTAAAAACTGGGCGAAAGATCTGTATAATTTATATTTTTAGAGTGGCCAGAGTAGAAATATACACATGAACAGTTACTGGTAGGCTTTCTATATACGGGAAATTTATCTGATTGTGTAACTATTAAGATTTAAGTTTTCCATATATAGAAACCTTACCGATAACATTTCATATTTACATTTCTACTCTGGTCAATCTAAAATTAAAAAGTATTCTGTTTTTTTCTAAATGTACCTTAGAACATTTAGAATTTGTAGCCCTGAGTACATTGAGGACGAGTTCACTAAAACTGAAGAAATTGCTACTAATCTTTGCTACCGCAAATATTTCATAGAAAACTGTATGAATAAGGCTAAGAAAAAAAATTATATTGTCCAGTTAGAGAAAAAAGAAAACAATTAATAATATGCTTTGTTTGATATTTCATGATTGTTTTTTTCAGATGTTATACCCCTTTTGAAAAAACTATATATCAGGTAGTGTTTAAATATAATTGTACATTAAAAAAAAAACATTTTGATTAAGAATAACTCGGGAAATGATAATAATATAGTATTGTAACTTATACTTTGTCGGCTAAACATCCAGAGGTATTTCAGTCAGATTAAAACAGCAAAAGGTGGCCTCTAGGGGTTCTCTTAATATTGACTTGGCCTCCCACTGCTTAGGATCATGTCATAGAATTGGATGGTCAGAGACGAGTTAGATAATCTGTGTAAATGACTATACCCAAAGGAATATAGTTAAATATTTTTTAATCTCCTATACCAAAGGCCCAAATTTGAATCTAAGCCCTGGTCTGTTTTTCGTCAACCCGATGTTATCTTTTTTTTCTCTCTCTAAAATCTGACTTTTCTGGAATTATTAAGAAATTGACAGTTGCTGGATCACCTTCTCCTGTATAAATACGAAGCGTTTGTATATGCATCCTCATTGTTAAGTATATTGATGTACCTACTGGGCGAAAGTCCATTAGGAACAATCAAGTCTTTTCATATTTCCTTCCGTTGCTATAATATATTTTATACATATCACGTGTCAATTTTCGTGATTTCTACACCCTGTGATGGGCCGAAAGATGGCTGTGACTCAAAGACAGAATGAAAGCAACTGAGTAAATTTACTATAGAACACTCTCCTTTATATAGAAAAGCTCAAAGCAACAAGAATTTTCATGTTAAAAAAACTGACACTGTTACAGAGGAGAAAAGCAGACATGTTTATTCTGGTTCTTTTTAGTGCGAGGGAAGAGCGAAGATACAAGCATAATATATGCACAAAATGAACTATGTATGATCGTGTGACACACGGTTGCCACATGGCTCCCCCCCTAAAAATGACATACTGTACATGTTAAATAGGGCGCCCTGATATAGAGAGGTGAACTGTAGGCGGGTCATCTGGCATGAGATAAGCAGGTTTTAGACGATCAATGGAGACCCAGTCTTCTTTGCCACGAATGTTTAATAGGAATGATTTTGGACTGCGTCGGATCACAAGGAAAGGGCCCGTGTAAGGGGGCGTTAGCGGTGGCTTGCTAGTGTCGTTGCGCAGGAAGACATATGTTGCCGAGTGCAAGTCTGTTGGTATGTAATGCTTCGCTGGGGGCTTGTAAGTCTGGCGGCATGGAGTAAATTTTCCCACGACATGACGTATGTGCTGGAGATCGTCGGAGGAGGTTGTAGAAGGAAAAAATTCGGCAGGGGCGACCAACGGGTCGCCATACACCATTTCAGCTGCCGAGACGTTGAGGGCGTCTTTAGGAGTGGTCCTTAGTCCCAGGAGGATATTTCCGGGAAGGTGTCCTCAAGTATCGCTGCGAGAACATAATCTGCTTTGGTGGTTGAGCGAGTCACGCCCTTGATGCGAAACTGGACTTCTGCGCGCTGAAACCAAGCAAACGCCTCTCCGCTGGCGAACGATGAAAGTTTCAATGGGGCAGCCGCAGAGCCAGCTTCCGTAGAGTCCGTCATAGTACCAACGATGGAGGGGCGAGGGGTGGGGGTGGAAGGCGGTGGGAACGAATCGACTTCCGGGGTCACCAATGTGATGGGCCGAGAGAAGGTTGTGACTCAAAGATAGTATGAAAGCAACTCTCCATTATATACAAAAGCTAAAGGCAACAAGAAATTTCATGTTGAAAAGGCAGACACTGTTACAGAGGAGAAAAGCAGACATGTTTATTCTGGTTCTTTTTAGTGCGAGGGAAGAGCGAAGATACAAGCATAATATATACACAAAATGAACTATGTATGATTGTGTGACACACGGTTGGTACAACCCACACACACACACACACACACACACATATATATATATATATATATATATATATATATATATATATATATATATATATATATATATATATATATATATATATATACATATATATATATATATAATATATATATATATATATATATATATATATATATATATACATATATATATACATATACATATATATATGTATATATATATATATATATATATATATATATATATATATATATATATATATATATATATATATATATATATCAGACAACAACTCTAAAGAACAAATTTATTACTTATATGATGATAAGTCATGATTCCTGGAAAATATATATCTAAAACCAACACTTGCTCACCTTGGGAATATCTAAAAAGGTCAGAGAAGGTCATAAAATAAATATTATGTATCAGGGGAACCTGGTAAATGGAAAAGCAGTTCTGAAATATAATTCTCAGCATCTTGGTTGTAGTTTATCTGATCCTTTAACTTTGGAGTACAACAAGTCCCCTAGGTCTAAGATTTATAGGATCAAGAGAAAGGAAATTAAATCCATTTCCTTCGGAGGGGGATAAGGGTAAACCACAAACAGAAATAGTTTTATATAAGTTCTTTATTAAAGTAAAAAAGTACTTCGTGAATCATTCTCATATTCTCACAGTGAGAAATAATGTTTAGAAAATATTTGACAAGACGAGCAATTTGAGGTTTAAAAACCCTTTTCAACATGAAAGCTGCTCTGTGTTGTCTTTATAAATAGAATTACGTTTTATCAGTTGCTGTGGGGAAAACAAGAGTTAGAGAAAAATATCGGATTATTATTACAGAAACTTGATTATAAATGTGTTATGATAGCTTTTTCTTGGTATCGTTTTTATATTTTTCACTCTAAAGAAATATTGAATAAGTATAGTATACATGGTAAAATCATTTAGAATTTTTCTACTCAATGTGCACATTTTGTGGTATAATGTTAATCATGACTATAAAATACGTATTTAGATTTTGAAACTATTAATTTTTATACTTCAAATGGAATAAAATCACAAAAATATATAAGTTTAATAAATGGTAAGAAAAAATAAAATAAAACAGTGAGAATATTCATTAATAGAATTCCTTACAACAAAGGCCATCATATAAAGGGTTTTTATAGTCATATTTGATATCTTTACTGATTGAAATCTTTAAGAGGAAAAATTGATTCATTTGAAAATTTAGTCTTCAAAACTGAACTTTCAGATTTAAACTCAAATTAAGCCCATAAGAATGATGGATAAGTTACTAAATAAGATGAACTATGTAATACCCATCTCATAAAAAGAAATAGTTCAATGATTGTTACTTTATACATTTTAAAGTAATTCTCCTCAACAGATGACAAATTAGAATGGGTTAACAAACATTTTTGTAGTCTACGTAAAGTGCTACTTTACTTTTGATCTATCAGATGCCTTCGATGCTGCTTTTAAAAGCTGTACCGAATGAAAATTTGTTAAAAAGATACATCTAATTTTACTGACATTGCTTTGACCTTAAATAAAGTTAAATTTATTCCTGAAATGGATGCAAGTTTTCCCATACTCACGGGTGCCAACATGTACTGTATACAATCGTACAAGC
>NC_090725.1:37655258-37662758 GCF_036898095.1 Palaemon carinicauda | reverse complement strand
TGGGCCTGGTGGGCATCGCGTCCAAACCTGATTTGCCGTATTCCTTTTGCACTCAGAGGCTCATAGTGATGGTACACAGCAGGGTGATTTGCAAGTACTTGACCAAGGAAAGTCGACCCAGACCTCCAAGTAGTTACAAGCAGCACCCGAAGGGGAAGATCACCAGGAACCCAGAGTCGAAGGTCCTTGTTTTTAAGGAGCTTACGGTCAGACTCGGCTGTCTCTCTCACCAAATCAAGTGTTTTTTCAACCTCTGTGACATTTGCTGGTCTGGCATGGGCTCTGTCTAATCTTTCGAGTCTCTTAATGTCTCTATCCACGAAATCTGAGGCCACTGGTATTCCAAGAATAGGGTGAATTCTGGCATTGTGTCCTGCTCGAGCTAGCATATCTTGAATAGGAGCCACTGGGTTTTGTCCTCCGGCTGCCAAGACTGCCTCTGCAAACTCTTGGCCACCTCGCCAGTCTTCTCCGTTGTGATCTGCTGGATTATAAAATAAAACAAGTTGTAAAACAAAAACGTATGCAAATCGGATTAAAAAGCAATGATTACTTTACTTACTGTATATTTTGGCATTAATGAAAGAAAAGTCTATTAGAAGCATTGGGAAGGAGCATTGGTTTCTTTACTGAATAAGTTGAAAAAAGAAACAAAAGAATATTATTCATTGGAGAAATAAGCTGAAATGAAAACTATTTTTATCTCATTAATAAAATCTAGGAGCTTCAAACAATGAAGCTAGGGACACTATCAGGTATTGGTTTTGTGTATTCATTAGAACATGAGTAAGATGATTCTAAACAAGACAGGCAAGTTTTACTCCATCTCTTACTAATTTTGAGGATGTAGACCAGGTTTATGAAATATATTTTAATTGTCTCATATTTTTGGAAAATATGAAGAAACAAAGATGGCAAAGAACTGCAAAAAGATAATATAAGATATAATTACGACTCTTTTTATTATAATCCCATTGAGAGCCTAACTATATTGTACATTTAATATAAAAATAAATGGATAACTCGTATTCTTTATGTAATCTACAACCACATAGATAATTAAATCATGGATAGAGCGTTTCCTACCTTTGAGAATAAAAATAAAGTAGATAGGCAAAATGAAAAATAAAGAAAGCTAGAGTTTTAAAATGGCTTAAAATAAACAACACGAAGCAAAGCATTGTTAATCCCTGAGGGAATATAGATTTAAGAGGATTTGGAGTTGTTAAAATGTTCTGAGGTAAGAGGGAATTTGAGTCCTTCGTATCAGCAGCGTGAATCATCATCATCATCATCTCCTCCTACGCTCATTGACGCAATGGGCCTCGGTAAGATTTCGATAGTCGTCTCTATCTTCAGCATTTAATTCAACACTTCTTCAATCATCATCTCCTACATCGCGCTTCATAGTCCTCAGCCATGTAGGCCTCGGACTTCCAACTCTTCTAGTGCCTTCTGGGGCCCAGTTGAACGTTTGGTAAACTAATCTACCCCTCATCATGATCTCATCCACATATGGCACTCAAGTAATCTCTGTTATAGTTTCATTTCTAATATTGTCCTACCATTTACCTCTCAATATCCTTCTGAGAGTTTTGTTCTAAAATCTACAAAATCTATTACAGATTGTTTCATTGTCATACCATGACTCATGTCCATAGAGTAACACCGATCTCAGTAAACTGATATATAGTCTGATTTTTGTATGTAATTTCAGGTGATTTGATTTCCAAATTTTACTTAATCTAGCCATTGTCTGAATGGATTTTTTTTCAATCTTCACTAAACTCTAATTATAAAGACCCTGCACAGGGCTACAGAAAAGCGACTGGGAGATCACGTAGTGGCAGGGAAAGAACGGCTTGAAAATAGGTCCATGTAGAATTACTGATAGGACAACTTTCTCGATTCCAGCTTAACTAAAGATGAAACAAACGACAAAATTCTCACATAAGCAAGTAAAGTCGACATGATGCTTTTCGACTTGGATGAAATTTAGAAATAAAGTGCGAGGTTGAACTAAAGTTTAGTAAGGAAGGAAAATGTAGTTCTAGAGGCTACAAGAGGCAGAAACAATAATGAATGGCAAAACTTTATGATTATCAGTAATATATGCCCGCGAAATAAATTAATCAGAATCAGGGGAAATTGAATAATTGGTAAAAGTAACCAAAGAAAGTGAGGAGTGTATGAAAAGGAGTAAAAATCATTTATAGATAAAACATGATTACTATTTAGGCTACAATAGACCTCCGTTATATCATCGTAAAAAACAGAATTCACAAGATTAGTTAACTTATTTCCATGCGTTAACAGATACAAAGCTGAAATCATGGGCAAGAAGTAAGTGGACATTGTCAAATGATTCAGAAATCTTAAAATAATTGATTTAATCCTACGGAGAGAATCAACAAACATAATTGAATAGAATAAAAGGTTCTTGTCAAATATCAGTGATCTTGAAGATGAAATCTAAATACACATTTTTCAAGATACAATAATGGTTGCAATTAGAATTCATTGGGTGATGGTATATAATGAGGGATAGGTATTAGAAAGATAATAACGACTTATGTATGCGCTAAGCTGCTATACAATAATAAGTTTCCGAGTGGTTGATGAGCCTTGGCTTCAAAATTAAGGTAACAAAGTATACAATGAGTTCAAGTTATAAGGCTTAGTTATACCAGCTATTTCAAAAATTAAAATATAAAAAATATGTTCACACCACAGTTGTCAAACAATCAATAAGCATGCAATTATAACTAATATTTTCACAGTATTATAGTTGCAACAATACAGCGATTCTAAATTTCAAACGAAAATCTCTGTATTACAAAACTAGTTTAATTTGACCCTACCTCTATAAAAGTATCTCTTTTGTTATCTAAGAATAGTTAATTGACAAAATACTGAAAAAAATCGTAGATATACAATATTATTAATATGATGATGTTATATGCAAAAAAAAAAAAAAAAAAAAAAAAAAAAACATTAAAAATGAATGATTTGACGCAAGATAGAATTCTTGTTATTTGTTCAACTATAAATCGAGTATAAAAGCATCTACACGAGTAAAAATAAGTTAAAATGTATTTTTATTCCTTTATACCGTATTTTTTTTAGCAGAATATGTAAGATTTCTAGGCTGGTTATTAATGTAAAAAGGAAGCTTAGTTAGGTCTTCATGTAATCAGTTTCGTGTGCTTTTTAATCAAAGATACACACACATACACACACACATATACATATATATATATATATATATATATATATATATATATATATATATATATATATATGTATGTATGTATGTATATATATATATATATATATATATATATATATATATATATATATATATATATATATATATATATATATATATATTTACACACACACACACACATATATATATATATATATATGTGTATATATATATATATATATATATATATATGTGTGTGTGTGTGTGTGTGTGTGTGTGAGTGTGTGTGTATAAATAGCTTCCTAGATATATGTTGGAAGTACTCGTATAGGTTCGATAAAATCCATGAAAAATTAATTTCATACTATTAATTTTATTTAAATGTTAATTTAATATAATTGTTTTTAGGCTTCACAGGAAAAATCTGTGACATATACTCCTAATAATATCATTTTGTTTTATAATGTCGGAAGAACTTTAAAATAATGATTACTTAACCAACTCTAATAAATCAGTCTCATATTATTCCTAAACAAACTAGTATTATGATGGCATACAAAAATAAAAAGCAAACCTCACACGCTTGAACCTTACTAACATACAATCAGTATCAACAAAAAAAATCTTATTACTTTCTTAATTTTACAACTGGATTCTTACAGAGAATGAGCTCTTACTCAGCCTAAGATAAAGGAATTTATGATATTACTTCTCATATAAATCTCGCAATACATTAGTAATAAATCTCTTTAAAGCTATCATACATAGGTTTATTTTCCTTGCCCTGCAACAAGTGAGTTATAAATAAAGGGGATATTATGTGACTAAGTTGCTTATCTCCATTAAATTTAATGTAGTAAATCTCAGTATTTTGCCGTGAGTGATTTTGCCTTTAAAACGTTTTACCCTACAGATCTTCATCAAGTGAATTTAAAAAAAAGAAAAAAAAAAGAAGAAAAAAGACGGATATTATGTTTAAGTTGCTTATCTCCATTAGATATAATCTAATAAATCTCAGTATTTCACCGTGAGTGATTGTACTTGAGAATTCAAGTCATTAATTCACAGATTGAATGCCGAATTAAACTTTTGAATAACACAAGATTACGTTAAAGCTTACCTCCATTCCTCTCAGGCTGGCGATAGACTTTTCCAGTTTTGGACTTCAAGAATGCCTCATCAACAGGTCTCTCTTCGATAACATTGGATAGCTGGACAGGGTCTGAAAGTACAATCATATCTAAATATTCACAAATGGATGATACAGTAAACTAATAATAATATCAACGGAAATATAGGCAAAAAAAAAAGAAAAAAAAAATACATTGTGTAAATTTAAAGGAAAGTATAAAAAGTTATATTTCATAGTATTATCCTATTCTGAGGATGATATCTTCCATGATTAAATCAATCGTATCTTTCCTTTCTTCTTTGATCAACAAACCATATTGGTACCAAGAATAAAATCTTTTTCTAATAAAATTTTATTTATAAACTATAATTTTTCTATATATTTAGTGCTTATATACAGTATATATATATATATATATATATATATATATATATATATATATATACACACATGTATATATATATATATATATATATATATATATATATATATATATATACATATATGTATGTATATATATTCACATACATATGTATATATATATATATATATATATATATATATATATATATATATATATATATATATGTATGTATGTATATATATACACCCACGCACACACACATATATATGTATATATATATATATATATATATATATATATATATATATACACATGTATATATACACACGCACACACATATATATGTATATATATATATATATATATATATATATATATATATATATATATATATATATGATTACTCTAAAAAGAGAGATATTTAATGAGATGGTCCTACCAGTAGTAAATTATGCATCAGAAACTGGAAACATTACTAAAACCTCCAAACACGAGCTAGTTACAACTCAAAGAGCTATGGAAATAATAATGGTGGGGATAACAGTAAGAGAACAGAATGGATAAGAGAGCAAAGCAAAGTACAGGATATTCTAAAACTGGTAAGAAAAAAGAAATTAATATTGGCAAGACTTATAATGAGATAAAATATGTTCAAGAACAATAACAGAATTGGTACCTAGAGATTACAAACGAAGCAGGAGAAGGAAGAGAACGGAGGAGTGAAGAACTATGAAAAGCTGTGGGTATAAACTTGCATAGAATGACCACAAACAGAAGTATGTGGAAGCACATGTTTGAGGCCTTTTTCCTGCATTGGACTAGTCACGGCTGATGATTTTATACACATATATATACATACATATATATATATATATATATATATATATATATATATATATATATATATATATATATATATATATATATATATATATATATATATATACTGTATATATATATATATATATATATATATATATATATATATATATATATATATATATATATATATATATATATTCTTTCCCAGAGCTCTTCTCTAAGTTAATTCCTACATCCATATGTATGAATGCTTATTCATCCATTTATGCAAGGACTGCAACTAATTCAAATTATTCAATAAGGAAACTTTATAATACTTCAAGGCATTGTTGCATGAACTCCTATGAACTAACTGCCGGACTTGAGGCTGCTCAACAGTTGCTGAATATAAATGAGTATACACATCAACCACTACCCTATAGCTATAGGCACTGTGTTTGAATAATATATTCTTTGATTCAAATTCAATCTAAATAACAATACATATACTAAAATCGTCTTCAGAGAATATACGCTATATGGTGTAAGATGCTCACAACTCCAAAAGAAAAAAAGTCCTAAAACGTTAGTTATGCATGCCACCTATTGAGATATTACCGCTAGAGAGTTATGGGGTCCTTTGACTGGCCAGACAGTACTACATTGAATTCTTCTCTCTGGTTACGGTTCATTGTCCCTTTGCCTGCACACACACACACACACACACACCGCATGGTCTGGCCTATTCTTTACATATTCTCCTCTGTTCTCAAACACCTGACAACATTGAGATTACAAAGCATTTCTTCTTTACCCAAGAGGTTTTTTGCACTGTAATTATTTATTAGCCACTTTCCTATAAGTACGGGTAAAAGAAACTCTTTACCTGTGGTAAGCAGCTCTTCTAGGAGAAGGACACTCCAAAATTAAGCCATTGTGCTCTAGTCTTGGGTAGTACCATTGCCTCTGTACCATGGTCTTCCACTGTCTTGGGTTAGAGTTCTCTCACTTGTGGGTACACTCGGGCACACTATTCTATTTTCCTCTTGATTTGTTAAAGTTCTTATAGTTTATAGTTTTGGATAATATGCAGAAAATTGTTATCGGCCATAACGCAAGTTTAAAAGCAAAAATATTCCCAGCATTTGTAATATTTTTCTCTTAGTTTCATAACTTCCTCTGGCCACATGCAAACTGGTACTTGCTGTTTATTGAGGCATCGTCTACAGGGTGCTCGGCAAGCTTGGCCAAATGAAAGATTGCAACCAGAGCAAGGGCAGAGACCAGAGCAATTGCCACTGTACGCACGGTTTGTCTAGATGAATACCCATAGCACCAGCTATTTGCTACTTACTTATTCAAATTATTAATTTGTTGTATGCAAGAAAAGGTAGGATTATTATGTATTTATTCTCCCTCAGAGCTGCAAAGTCTCTCTTCGTATTTTGCACAATATCCTGCATCATACTCACTCCTTACAACAATACATTGCCCCGCCCTGAAAGTCCCGATGTGGCATCTAAACTGCGTTATCCTATGCATCCCTTTCCTCATCAGTTTTGGAAGATGAACCTAGGTGACGTCCTTTGACCTGAGAGTCATCTTATTCGTTCACGCACCGCCGTCCTGACCCGACAGTCAACCTGCCTTATTCTGGCTCATCCCCATAACCCACACCAAACAGAGGACAGAGGAGTTCTGGTATTCTATCAGTTTGAAAGAGGGAGGCCCACCAGTCTCAGAACTGTTCCAGCGATACCTTATCTACCAGGAAGCGGTAACATCCATTTTCTGGACAGACGGTTGCTATTCAAGTAAGGAGTGCAGGTAAAACACGTGGCCACTTGAAAGTGTCTCCCATTTCTAGCTTAGATACATTTTTACTTGATTTAGTTTTAACTGATTTTTTCATATTTCGGGCTGAGTACGTGTGATTATGTGTAAATTTTGTTTGTACAGACTAGTCTAGTCTCTGGTCACAAGACCACGTGTCCG
>NC_090725.1:37612572-37617258 GCF_036898095.1 Palaemon carinicauda | reverse complement strand
CCCCAAATACCCAAGGCACAGAGGAAAGTGAAAGTCGTAATACAGGTGTGGAGGTGGGGGTGGGATAGAGGGTAGTGGTATCTGCCCTCCCGTTCCCTACACAATTCGAACCACAAGACACCTTTGTGGGTATCCAGTTTGCCTCTTGTTCGCTAACTGTGGAGAATTGTTAATGAAGGTTTTGGCATTTCATATGGTGGTGGTGATGCAAGGAGTCTTGTTTATATATATATATATATATATATATATATATATATATATATATATATATATATATATATATATATATATATACACACGAGTATATATATATATACACGAGTATATATGGACAGTTAATATTCTTCCTACTTTTTCAAGTGTTTGTGGCTCCAAAGCTGTCACCCATATGTCTTTTATTGTGATCTGGCCAACCATATCTCACTCTCTACCAGAATAAGATTTACTATTTTAATAAATACTGGTGTATTTTTATAGATATTTCATGTTCATCAACTTTAATTCTGATATATTCTCTATGAGCATTTATATTGATCAACTTAAGACTTCATTTTGAAAACAGACCAAAATTAGAAATTAGACCAAAATAAAAAAAAAGGACGAAAAAGTCCAGCTGGAATTTCAAGGCAAACAAATTACGCAGAACTTGAAGCAATTAAGATTGTTCGTATGCAAACATGAGATTAAATATCTATTGACCGTATTTCTTGAATTTTGATAATCCAATTCTGATATGGTTTTACTATATATATATATATATATATATACACACACACACACACACACATATATATATATATATATATATATATATATATATATATATATATATATATATATATATATATATATATATATATATATATACATATATATATATATATATATATATATATATATATATATATATATATATACATATATATATATATATATATATATATATATATACATATATATATATATATTTATATATATATATATATGTATATATATATATATATATATATATATATATATATATATATATATATATGTTTATGTCTGCTAGTATATTGTGTTTGTTTGAAGTACTTGGCGGTTGGTGTAAATATACGTACGCCTTTTAAGTGGACTCTTTCACAACACTACTTAACTTGTTTATCTCTAAGACCCAGAATATTTCTTTAAAGGCTTTGGGATGATATTTAGGTTGTGAAACACATGTTGACAGACAAAATCAGTCACGTTTTTAGCAACGCTCCCTAACAATACAATTTCTCAGACATGTTAACTTGGCAAAGCTGATTTTGCAATTTAGAACATGTAAAATGAGACTTGTGTATGTCAGTTTTTTTTTATTTTTTTTTTATGCGATTGTCTCGTATGCGATTGACATTATAAATAATGCATCAATATCTAAGTTTTATCCATTGTAGACCGTTCATCTGTAGATTTATTTTTTCATATTTAAATCAATATACAGTATATAACTAGTGTGCCGGAACCTTCAAAAATTACGTCTTAATATTTAATTAGACGTACTCTCATGCACGCACACTCAACAATTCAACCCTTTCAAACCCCCTCCCCCTTTCCTAACTATAACTCGGCAGTTTCAAAAATCTGAGTGAGATTGAATTTTTCGAGGTACCACTCTGAGTACTCCATCTCACCAGGGTATGACTACTCCCTCTCCTTAAATTGACGGACGGGGAAAGACCGAATAGTCATACGTCTGCCAATGCTGCTAAGCGTGAAAGGAAAAGAAGATATTTATTATATTGGGATGGGCAATCAACACTCACGCACACACATACGCACACGCACACAAACACACACACACACACACACGCATAAATAAATGGAGTGGTCCAGGCACAGTTACCCTTCCTACTAACATTCAATAAGATGGATTCTGCTAGCCTTATCAGTCCCGATTACGACCTTAACAGTAACCCTATAGCCTACTTGAATGTTTAGGTAGTAAATATGGATCTTTGAGAATTTTTCAAGAGATTAACAAGGAATGGCCAACCAAAAATGTAAATTGCTCCTTGAAACAAAGTTTAGGTGATTTCATTTGCATAGCCCAATGCACTATTAAAGTTCTGGAAATACTTATAAGCTCCATTTATGCCAAGAGTAATTGATTACTTTAATAGATAAACGTCAAAGTAGGGGGGAGGGAATTACATTGTTGATGACAAAAGTTTTAGTTATAGATTTTAAAAATTAATTATATGATCCTCTTTTTTTTTTCTATAGTAAGTTATGTTCTCTCTCTCTCTCTCTCTCTCTCTCTCTCTCTCTCTCTCTCTCTCTCTCTCTCTCTCTCTCTCTAAGTCTAAAATAATTACTCTCTACCCACAAGTAGATGGAGTCTCACGGATGGACTAAAGTTTTTGAGACATCCAAAATCCTTGTATCATATTCTCTCTCTCTCTCTCTCTCTCTCTCTCTCTCTCTCTCTCTCTCTCTCTCTCTCTCTCTCTCTCTCTCTCTCTCTCTCTCTCTCTCTCTCTCGTTCCTGGAATGTGGAATGGGGAAAGGAGTCTTACTTTTTACTAAATAAGTAAAAAAGACCTGTACGCAAGAGTTACAATGACTCGTAAATCGTATAACAAAAGGTATTTTCCTTTTTTGACCTCTCGTTAATGTTCGTTTGTTATTTACCATTTAGAATTTTACCACTCTGTCTGGCTGTCTGTCTGTGTGTCTGAAGTGATGATCCCAAGAAAGTTAGGTCATGGAGTCATGGTCATGATTTGGGAAATAATAAATACCATGAGGTTAGTGCAAATACTCTCTGATCTTATCACTTATCAACGAGGTTACTATATCATCTTTACTGGCAAAGATTTTACTTTACTTTCTCATAAGGTACCATAAATGAACGATCAGTTATATAGATGATTATTTATAAAGAATATTATATCACCTTGATTGTCAAAGATGTTAGTTTCCTTGTCTCTTGAGGTACCTTAGATGAACGATCAGTTAAATACATGATTTTTTATAAAGAATACTATATCATCTCTACTGGCAAAGATGCTAAGTTTCCTTGTCTCTTGAGGTACCTTAGATAAACGATCAGTGCATACAATTTTATAAAGCAAAATTCTGTTAATTTTTCAATCAAATGACATTATATGACACTGGCAGAAAGAGGTAAATGAAAACTGGAAATGAATAAAGGTCTGCTTAATTAATTGAAAATGATTTTGGTTATCAGCCAAGAAGAAAAGAAACAAGGAAATAATTTCGAAGCTCACTAGTGGAAAGTATGAAATAGTCACTGCATTGTATTATATGGTGATTACCAATTTCACATACTAAATTTCTAATGAAAGCTTGGAATTTCTGACTAGTAGTAATTTAGTTTATTATTATTATTATTATTATTATTATTATTATAATCTAAGCTACAAACAGAAGTTGGAAAAGCAGGATGTTACAAGTCCAATGGCTCCAACAGGGAAAGTAGCCCAGTGAGGAAAGGAGACGAGAAAATAAATAAACAACATAAGTAATGAACAATCAACATGAAATATTCTTGAAACAGTAGCAACATTGAATTAGATCTTTCATATAAAGACTATAACAACTTATAAAATAAGAGGAAGAGAAATAAAATAAAATAGTGTGCCCGAGTGTACCCTCATGGAAAATGATTGATGAAAAATTATCATAAAACTTTATCGCACAAGGCAAAGTTTAGGATTTTATTATTGAGAGTTGAACCAGGATATCTCCTTTGTGTGCCTATTTTCTTCATTTAGGAAAGAACCTGCTTATATTTAAAAAAAAGTTTCCAATTGCCTCAGAAAATCAAGTAATTACTGACTACCGTCAAGCTATTTCAAAAGGCCTAATTGGTTTCAATTATCGAATCAATTATGGAGTTTGGCAAACGTGGTATATTGTCTCCAATTCTTGCAAACTAGAGTTAACGAGTTAATTACTTCCAGCAAGTTTTTGTAAATCCTAGATAGTTGTTTACAAAGTAAATTCTTTTCCGGGATTTTCCATGAAAAAGTTTCAATTTAATATAGTTTTCATGTTTTCAATACAAAAAAATAAAGTGTACACAACCAAACACATAAAAATAGAACACATTTAAACATGCACACACACATACACATACACACACGCACACACACCACACATACAAACACGCACACACATTATATATATATATATATATATATATATATATATATATATATATATATATATATATATATATATATATATATATATACTTATGATTTTTTCAAAAATATCTCCAGATATCCATGAAAAATTATATATTTTTCTCTGTACGGGATGCTGTTGGTGCATAAGTTAGTATGATCTTCAGTTTGTTAATCAATCCTACATTTCTATCACTAATTCTATAGTATTCTTTTATGTTACATGTATGGTGTATATATATATATATATATATATATATATATATATATATATATATATATATATATTTATATATATATATATATATATATATTTATATATATATCTCTCTATCTATCTATCTATATATATATTATATATATATATATATATATATATATATATATATATATACACATATTTATTATATATATCTCTCTATCTATCTATCTATCTATCTATCTATCTATATCTATATATATATATATATATATATATATATATATATATATATATATGTGTGTGTGTGTG
>NC_090725.1:37597572-37600072 GCF_036898095.1 Palaemon carinicauda | reverse complement strand
CAACGACTGTCCTAGGTTTCGACCCACGTGTCGAGTGATGGAAGAATTGCATATTTGTGTTTTCTTAAAAATACCGGTGAAGGTGCCAATACTCTCTCTCTCTCTCTCTCTCTCTCTCTCTCTCTCTCTCCTCTCTCTCTCTCTCTCTCTAGCAGCACCTTCGCTCCTCAACGAGAGTCCTCCGGTTCGACCCACGTGTCGATTGATGGAGGAATTGCATATTTGTGTTTCCTTAAAAATAACTGTGAAGGTGCCAATACATCCTCCCTTCTCTCTCTCTCTCTCTCTCTCTCTCTCTCTCTCTCTCTCTCTCTCTCTCTCTCTCTCTCTCTCTCCGTCCCTTACTCGACAACGAAAGCCTTAGATTTCGACCCACGTCTCGAATGATGGATGCATTTCAGAATTGCTTCCTTAAAAAATAAATACCTGTGAAGGTTTAAGCATTTATTCATGTTCCTGCCAGTCGATTGACTGCTGTGAAAATCAGTTGGGTGTCTCGGTAGAAAACCGAAGTAGAGAAAATGGTATATGAGAGACAGGTACCCCTTCAAACTTCTTACGTTAACAAAGTAATTAAAGAAGACGGCAGCTCATCGATGAAGTAATCCATGAACGCTGCCGGGATAAAACCATAATGCTGATACACACTCTCTCTCTCTCTCTCTCTCTCTCTCTCTCTCTCTCTCTCTCTCTCTCTCTCTCTCTCTCTCTCTCTCCTCTCTCTCTCTCTCTCATCCTTTCTATTGTCCACCAAGAGCAACATTGCCTTTGGTCGTTTCCCTTCCCTAGATATTCCTTATCGTGATATCACGATCCGTAACGCTTGATCTCAGTGCATGTGTGTTCATATGCTCGTTTCACGCGCGATTGTTCTCAACTGGCTAATATTATTTAGCGAGTATTTGAAATGTAAATATGGAAGGGAAAGTAACATTTTTCCCAAGAGTATTTCTTTCATAATTTTTTTCTGATTATATTTATCTATTAGCAAAGTTGTTGTGATTATTATTATTATTATTATTATTATTATTATTATTATTATTATTATTATTATTATTATTATTATTATTATTATTAGTAGTAGTAGTAGTAGTAGTAGTAGTTGCTAAGCTACAAACCAAGCTGGTAAAGCAAGATGCTGTAACCCCAAAATTTCTCTACTTCGTCAAGCTATCATCTTTTCTTATTTCCCCTGCTTCTTTTTTAGTCTCTAGGGCCCCATTATGTTATTCTTGATATCCGTCTATTATATGTCAACCCTCATCATAAAGCCTGACCCTGTTCTTTTCTTTTTGTTATATACTGTCAGAATTTGCTCCTGTATCCATGTTGCTCTTTTTCTGTCTCTGAGTGTTATTCCCATCATTATTCTTTCCATAGCTCTTTAAGTTGTAACTAGCTTATGTTCTAAGGCTTCACTAAGGTTCCAAGGTTTTGATACACAAGTTAATACTGGAAGGAACACCTGAGAAAATATTTCTTTTAGAGAAAGTGGTATTTTACGTTTCATAATCTTATTTTGTTTACCAAATGCCTTCCATCATATGCCTATCCTTCTTTTGATTTCAGTCTCCTGTCCTGCGGAAACACATTGTTTCTCATATCATATATATATATATATATATATATATATATATATATATATATTATGTATATATATACATATATATATATATATATATATATATACATGTATATATATATATATATATATATATATATATATATATATATATATATATATATATATATATATATATATATATATATTGTGTGTGTTTGTGTTTGTGCATGTACGCATATTTGTGTATTTACGCAAATTACTCTGAGAATTGGGTAATTAGTCTCCAATCAGATGGATTCGATAAATGTCACGGAATTAATGTTTAATGAGAACCGTGTGAATTCACCAATTTGACCTTTTACAAATGAGGACGAATATGTCTAATTAGAACCGTTTCACTTTGTAGAGGGTAATAAAATAATAGAAACATAGAAATAAGAGGGGAAAAAATAATGAAAAAAACACATATTCAAAACTGGACCAAATTAAATAAATGATTACATGTATATATATATATATATATATGCATATATATATATATATATATATATATATATATATATATATATATATATATATATATATATATATATATATATATATATATTATATATAAAGATTGGCATTGGCACGATGATTTTTATATTCTAATTATATTCCAGACTGTGGTTTGAATTCCGCTCAAACTCGTTAGTTTTTTTGGTCGCTGCGACCTTACCATCCTTGTTAGCTAAGGATGGGGGCTTGGGGGAGATGTCTATCTACTGAGTCATCATCATGGCCCCCTAAATCCTAGCTTGGGTGGACAGGGGACTTGGGCGCTGATCTTATGTTTATATGGTCATTATCCTGCTTGATAGGGCAATGACACTGTACCTTGCCTCTGCCATTCATGAGTGGCCTTTCAACCTTTAAAACCTTTAATTACTTAATCTC
>NC_090725.1:37587572-37592572 GCF_036898095.1 Palaemon carinicauda | reverse complement strand
CAAATATTATTTCACTTTGAAAAGAAATGAACGAGGAGGCTTCATCATGATATACACAATCGTAGAACTATACAATATTACCTAAGTTATTATATTATGTAGCTGGAATTAAATATCAGTAATCTTTTCATATTCCTTTAAACGCGCAGTCCAGCTTGAAAATGTTTTAGTGATCACAATCTTCCATTTCTTTTTCGAACAGTCATGGAAAACGGGAAAACCAAGAAACTGACACATAACTAGGAAGATATCAAGATTTCTGGCTTTGTCAAAAAAAAAAAAAAAAAAAAAGTATCAAATGAGAAATAAATACTAATTAGGCTCACAGCATACAAAACTCTATGCATGCGTGTATAGGTTTACTTAAACTTATATATCCTTCTGTAAAGGAATAAAATACATTTATCAACAATCACACACATTATAAGAAAACTCATATGCATAATCATAACAATCATGATCTTAACTAACAACATTATTATTATTATTACTATTATTATTATTATTACTACTACTAGCCAAGCTACAACCCTAGTTGGAAAAGCAAGATGCTATAAGCCCAAGGGCTCCAACAGGGAAAAATAGCCCAGTGAGGAAAAGAAATAAGGAAATAAGTAAATTATGAGAATAAATTAACAATATATTCTAAAAACAGTAACAGCGTCAAAACAGATATGTCCTATATAAACTGTTAACCACGTCAAAACCAGATATGTCATATATAAACAATAAAAAGACTCATGTCAGCCTGGTCAACATAAAAACCTTTGCGCCTACTTTGAACTTCTGAAGTTCTACTGATTCAACTACCCGATTAGGAAGATCATTCCACAACTTGGTAACAGCTGGAATAAAACTTCTAGAATACTGTGTAGTATTGAGCCTCACGATGGAGAAGGCCTGGTTATTAGAATTAACTGCCTGACTAGTATTACGAACAGGATAGAATTGTTCAGGGAGATCTGAATGTAAAGGAAAAGAAAGAAACACGTTCTTGAGTGATCAATAAATAGAAGGAAAATAAGATAAGGAAACAAAATCCCACTAATCTTCACGGAAAAAATCCGCGAAGTCAGTTTCGTAACAAGTCTAAAAAACAATAAAAAACACGAACAAAGTGTGAGAAAGTAAAAAGTTTGTAATTTCGCAATAATCATCAGATAACTGGAAAGTGTTGAACAAAGTGAAAAGAGTACTCACAGACGAGTTGAGAGAGAGAGAGAGAGAGAGAGAGAGAGAGAGAGAGAGAGAGAGAGAGAGAGAGAGAGAGAGAGAGAGAGAGAGAGAGAGAAACTAGCCAAGCGTTGGCCAGACCTTGACATTTCGACACAGATTTTTGCTTCATGGATTTGCACACGATTAATAAAAGTCTTTCCATCTGCTTAAATGCATCAGTTGCCTTTTGTTTTATTTTATAGTTTTAAATGTACAGAAAGGTTAAAATTATTTATAAGTTATTGGAAAAAAAAAATTTTTTTTACAGTGAAATTTTTGTTAATTGCTTATGGTGAACTTGCAGTTTAGAAAATGAAATTACCAATCAAAACCAGTATTGTCCATTGCAACATTTGAACTTTGATGGACAATGGAAATTCATAAGTAAATTTAGTTTAATCAACTATTTATTCCAAAGACTATGTCCGTTTTGATTAAAAATAACTCATAAACTTACATTAATTAAGAACTGCAAAAAAGAAAAAAAACTAAATAAATAAAAAATTCATTTAGATAAATAAAATGAAACGAAAAAGAATCCTTATTGAGGGATATTTCCTACTTCGATCGTAAAAGTAATGATGATATGGCAATAAATAAAACGAAAAGACTGCTGAGGAAAATCCTAAATAAACTGATGCAGCAAAGAAAATATGAAATTATATGAACAATGAATGAAAAGTGAATCTGAAAGATTGAGGAAATAAAACAGCTATCGATAAAATCAAACATTCAACCGTTTCCGTGATAAAAATTTCCTAAACGCGGAAGATGAAAGCAGCCATTTTACCCCCAATGAGAATTCACCCAAATCTTAACGGAATTAACGGTAAGCATTCTCAATTACGTAACTGTGCCAACACTGCCTGCGATACTCTCAAAACGTGAGTCTGTCTATATTCTCGAAACGTGACTTGTTAAGAAATAAAAGCTGCTCGCTCCCTATCACTCCCTGAATATGAGGCAGGTCAGACAGAAACTCCTAACGTCCATTTCAGGAAGCTTTGGAATTTGATCATGATACTAATGGTGTAAACTCAATGAAATTGCTAGATATTAGGCAAGAATTTCCTTTTCGAAAATACAGAATATACCTAGAACCTCACGCTATTTAGTAAAAAAAAAAAAAAATCAGCTTTGCTAATGTTCATACAAATCCAGCATTATAATGCAATTGTTGTTAATCACATTTCATAAAATTTTAAATGAGCTGATGTTGTTGATCACATTTTATGAGGTTTTGAAAACACCCAGTGGTCCTGCAATAAACCCCATGGTAATGCCCAGTGTACCTAGGACCTCACGCTATTTGGTAAAAAAAAAAAAATATTAAGGTGCATACAAATTCAGCATCACGATGCATTTGTTATTAATAATATTTTATCAAATCTTAAAAACTTCCAGCTTCCCAGCGGCTTTTCTATGGACCCTACTTGGCAAACAACAAAATCGTCTAGTGCCTACTACATTAATCATGTACTTTGTTATGCAAAGTAACAACATCCCCATCAATATTCATGCCAAGCAAGATCCATTGAGATCTATTCTGCTCTCACCCAATCGCGTCACGTCAGTTTGGAATGCCCTGGGCATCAGACATGAACCCTGTTTGATTATTTCCTTGCCCACTCAGATCTCGACATCCTGTTGGCCATGGCGTGTTTCCTTCCATTGCTTTCGGCAATGTTATTAACTTGCGTTCCACTTCCAGCTCATACTTTTGTTACTCTTCTCTATGTGGAATGATCTTCCTAATCAGGCAGTTGAATCGGTTGGAAACTTCAAAAGTTCAAAATTGCAGCGATTGTTTTTCATGTTGAACAGGCTGACGTAAGTCTCGTTTTTATAGTTTATATGTGAAAGCTCTATTATAATGTTGTTACTGTTTTTAAAACATTTTACTTTGATTGTTCTTTTGGAGTTTATTTATTTCCTTTCTTCATGGGGCTATTTTCCTTTATCAAAGTCCTTTGGACTATAGCATCCTGCTTTTCCAACAACAACAACAACAACAACAACAACAACAACAACAACAACAACAACAACAATAATAATAATAATAATAATAATAATAATAATAATGTCTTTTATATTGACTCTGTTTTCTATCGTCTCTATTTTATATACTATTGAACAAGATATATTCCATTCAGATCCCTCTTATTTCAGCCTCTTTATCTTTTCATCCAAATTATCTTTATTATGACGGTCTTCTTCCCCTCTGATCCCATTACTTTGTACATTTCTCTTTCTCGATCTCTTTTCCATCTCCCTTTTTATCCTCTTAAACCTCTTTGCAAGTCGGAACTTTCGTTGAGAAATAATTATTTTGCGTCTTTAATTGTTCTCCATTGCCTATTTCTGTTCCCCTTCCTTGTTTCATTCTCTTATTCCCCTCATTAATTTCATCTTTTTAGCCCTAATCCTCTAAACTTATATGCTTTTTCAATTTCGTTTTATGATCTCTTTGTCTGCGTCTTATTCCTCTCTCCGGCCATTATCACCTCTCCCTCTTAATCTTTTCTTATTCAAAGCTTTTTTCTCTTCCATACATTCCTTGTTTTATTAGTCCTTGATTCTTCACATTTATTTCCCCTATTTAAATTACCCTCTTCATCGGAGTCTAGTTGTTATTCCTTTCTTTCATTATTATTATCCATTTTTATCTTGAATTATTTATTTTCTGTAAATATGACTCCATCCATCCGTGGTCAAGAGTGACTTAGAAACGTTTAACATTAAATGGTAACTTTTATGCTGGTATAACATATTAAGAGTCAGAGCGTATTAGGAACTGTTTGAGGAATAATGTTAATTTTAATAATGATAATATTAGTTAACATTCTATATCAATAAAAGTGCAGTAATAAAAATTATGGATTTTTTATAAATTTGGAAAGTAATATACGCTTTTGATTTGAATCATACTAGTCAGCATAAAGAATAATTGTTCCATTATCACAGAGGATATTGTATATCTCCCACTTCCTAGGAAATAAGTCATTAAAGAGAGGGAATATATCTAATTTATAATGAGATACTGCAGTAAATAAGGAAAAAGTAACGAATATAATTTTGTTCTTACGTGATGAGATATGATCAGCAAAGAAAAAAAAAGTTATATATAAAAGGATTTAATGATATATAAAGAAAGTTATGCTTGTGATAGGTTATAAATTTTGAGGAAAAATTACTATTTTTTTTTATGTAAGGTTTGATAGAGGTAATGAAGGGATAATGATTGGTTATTGAATATTTTCTATAGAGAAAAGGGTATTGAAGCCAGGTTTTAGGAAGTTTTGTACAAATTATGATGGATGATTGAGGAAAGCAGAGGCAATGGAGAAGGATGCACATTACATTATCTGTATATAAAACCATTATCTTTATGTGAATTACATATGAAATGGTAATCTCTCAATTATTATTATTATTATTATTATTATTATTATTATTATTATTATTATTATTATTATCATCATATTCTTTTTATTATTATTATTATTATTATTATTATTATTATTATTATTATTATTATTATTATTATTATTATTATTATTATTATTATTATCATTGCAAACATGGCTATCACAAAATTACTGCGTCTTGCCATCGTTAAGTAGAATCTGAAATAAGCTTCAGAATAAGAAGACACGGTTTTCTCATTATGCTCATGACCTGATTTCACTTGGCTCTATGACACCAAACAGGTCAGTCTGTTAAAGAATCAGAGAGAGAGAGAGAGAGAGAGAGAGAGAGAGAGAGAGAGAGAGAGAGAGAGAGAG
>NC_090725.1:37580072-37582572 GCF_036898095.1 Palaemon carinicauda | reverse complement strand
AGGTACCAGGTGTTTAGCCAAATACAAATCTTAACCTATAGAGTAGAAATAATTAATTCCAACCAAGGGAAAACATATACATTAATTTTTTAAATATTCATTTTATAATCCTGCTCCATAGTCAAGTTATCTTTCAAAATAGTAGAAATTGCATATTATAATACATTGTTTGAAAAAAAAAATGATTATTGAAGTATTGGTATTGCTGTTAAAAATACTGTTAGAGAAACCTGTTTAAATCAAGAATAAACTTCCGATGAGAACAGTAATTTTGTCGTTCAAGAAAAGTAGGCGACCTTGTGCATTTATAATGAGGTCAGAATTTCATTGTTTTGACAACATGAATTCTCTCTCTCTCTCTCTCTCTCTCTCTCTCTCTCTCTCTCTCTCTCTCTCTCTCTCTCTCCATTATAAAATTAATAGCAGCAGTGTCAAAACAGAGGGATCCAATTTTGATCCCTAACCATAAATACAATATATAATTGTTGTTTCTTCTAAACGATAGATACGTATGTGGAAGATATTCGACTGCTGTGAGTCAATGGCATGCGAGTAATACCGTTGAAAGCTGAAGCATTACAAAAAATATTATGAAAATGAGTTGTGTTACCTAAAGTTACCGACGACTACAGAAACGAATACTCTCTCTCTCTCTCTCTCTCTCTCTCTCTCTCTCTCTCTCCTCTCTCTCTCTCTCTCTCTCTCTCTCTCTCTCTCTCCACACACACACACACACACACACACATATATATATATATATATATATATATATATATATATATATATATATATATATATATGTATTTATATATATCTATATTCATCTTACTATCTATATATACATCTATTCATATATATATATATATATATATATATATATATATATATATATATATATATACCCTATCTATGACTAAAAGGACCAGTCACACACAAAATATGATTTGGATGAGTTGTATATTGGATCGCCCAACTGTCCGCTAAGTTAATATTCAGTATCAATGTCACTCTTGAGATCACGAATAAAGCTTTAAGGCAAGAAACACCATGTCCTATGACTAAAAAAATGAAGGCTTTACATTTTTAGCTTCTCCATCTCAATTGGAAAGCCAAAATATATATCACGCCCCTGTTGTTATCATACCAGAAAGAAACATTATCCATTTCAAATAAACATAATATCTGACAAACAATAAACCTTGTGTATGTAGCATAGTACTTAACAAACAAGTTCTAAAAACAAGTTCCTTTCTTCTAACATCCGATATCTTAGTGTCACTGCTAGTGCATAAAACCTGCGTTTTGAAGTCCTAGCCCAAAGCAACATAAAATAATAGTTATTTTGCCTTTTTTTTTTTTAACTTTTTATCATTTTTATTGATTTGTCGGGTCAATTATGACTGGTAGACACTATGCCAGAAAACGTGCCTTCCGGGTGTTTCCTTCTCCTTTCAACTGTTTCGGTAATTGATGTCATTTCGTCCTTCAGTTTCAAGTCACTTCTAAGACCATTGGTTATATGCGATCTTCGAGGACGCATACTTCGAATTTTATGACATAATGGGGAAATAATAAATCTTTTTGTTACAATGATATAGGGGAATGATACGCAGTGATATACAGAACATTTCTTTTGATCAAAGGGTGATTATGCTGAAGGGATGAGAATAGTCATATATCCCAGGTTAAAAAGAAACTTGAAAAAAATAGAAGGATCATTATATGGTTCAACTATACTATTTTTTTTTTTTTTTAATGAGGCGCATTTGCACTGCCTCGCAAGAGTAACCTTTTAGCTCGGAAAAGTATCCTACTCGCTGATTGGTTTGGCAAAATAATTTTAACCAATCAGCGAGTAGGAAACTTTTCTAAGTTAAAATGGAACCCCTGCGAGTCAGTGCAAATGCGCCTCGTTATATAAAAAAAAAGGAGCATAAGCAGGGTGCGATATAATCGCTTTCCCAAGAAAGCTTAAATGAACCGGGGAAACCAGAGGCATTAGGTGAACACCAATGCTTGGTATGATTAAAAGTTAATCATGATCAAGTTGGAGAAAAGTATAAATCTTAAAATACCCTAAATACGGGTACACTTTAAAATATATTAATATAAAATTAGTATTTTTTAACTGCAATGCCTGACAACATTTATTCCATGAATTTTACCCTTTTAAAAACAAATATATTAACGGTAAGGAGTGATATTATGGTCACCAGCCAGTAACAGATAATAACAAAGTAGGGTAAAAATTACGGTCGCCTGTATTTTACTGAAATAGGCTGAGAATATTACATTACTACAAAGAATATCCGATTAAAATTACGTTTTTTTTTTTTTTTTTAACAGGGAAGGACACCAATTTAAAATAGCATTTCCTCCATCCTTGGAAATCAGAGATTAATCTTCGTCTTCACAACTCGTGTAACATAGCAGCAGGGAAATGTTTTCTCTTCTTTGAAGGAGAGATGGATTATTATTAGATTTCATGAACGCTGAAAAC
>NC_090725.1:37572572-37575072 GCF_036898095.1 Palaemon carinicauda | reverse complement strand
GAGATGAGACCTATTATAGAAAACGCTGAACAGTTCTCACAAAAGTTAAGCAAATAAAAGAACGCTTTGTAAATAAAAAAAAAAAAGAATTGATATGGATATTATTTATCGTATTGATCTTTGATTATTTAAGACTCTCAACTCAGAAAATTGGTCAATGACCTCAGATAGTTTATAATTTGTATAATAACAGATCGAATCAGGATTTGGTTTATTTTTTTTCAAGGAACAAAAATCAACAGAAATAAAACCGGATGTCTTTTTTTTTTTATCTCAACAGTCTTTGTTTTTCTAAATCAAATGAAGTCAAACTAACTTACGTTGCCCATTCATAAATTGGCGAAAGGATGATGATGATGATGATGATGATGCCCCTTGAAATAGGAAAGCACTGCTTCGTCGTGAAAAAGAGGTAGCCAAAAAGAATTGATTTCCTCTGATATTCAAACAATAGCATTTCCTGTGGAAAGTATTACACATACTACTTTTCTACTATCATGTAAGGTTGCTAGCTCAAATCCATCTTCAAACTGACTGGGACTCAACCTATTGTAATAACGACCTGTAACATAGTACTATTCCAAACGATCATGCGTCCTGTTCACTACACCATATATGTATTACCAATTATGTACTTTCCCCTATATATTATTGAAACACTACGTTTCGCTGTTCGAGCCCTTGATTTTATAGCATCCTGCTTTTGCAATTAGGGTTGTAGATTAACTAATAATAATAATAATAATAATAATAATAATAATAATAATAATAATAATAATAATAATGACAATGACGACGACGACGACGACGATAATGATGATGATAATGATGATGATAACAATAACAATAACAATGATAATGATAATGATGATGATGATGATGATGATAATAATAATAGTAATAATAATAAACAAAATTTCCCTTAACCAAAAAAATGAAATAAATAGGAAAACTTTTTTTCACGACCCTTCCAAATAAAATGCTTCCGAAAGAAAGACCATGAACCGTGTACAAGAAAGATGGAGCCCGTCTTGAGCATTCCAAATAAAGAATTAGGTCACTCTCTTTGGCGACAGTAGGTTTCCTTAATATTGTCAGTTGCCGAGAAGCTTAAGTAACCCCCTCAACAGCCCCCTCCCCTCCTCATTCTTGGGTCATTGTTTTGTCCAAATTCTAGGGACGAAAAGCTTTGGCGAATATATTTCATTGTCGTTCGAAGAATATTCTCTACTGATGCAGCCACTTCCTACCCTAATTCTATTCATGTTTTGTTTTACTTTTCAGATTCTTAATACTTTGTTTATGTTGTATTTCCCCTAATTATTTCTGTCTATTTTTACTTATTGGTTTTCTATATGTTCTTTTTGTCTACACTGTTAGAAAAAAAGCGTAATTTGAAACGGAAATTCTCCAAAAAATGTACTGTTCTCAGCCGTATTATAGTGAAATACAAGCGACCGTAAATTTTACCTTACTTTGTTATTATCTTTTACTGGTTGGTGACCGTAATATCACTCTTTACGTCAATATATCCATTTTTCAAACGATAAAACTCCTGGGATAAATGTTGCCAGAAATTTAATATTTTTCTTATACAAATTCTTGAAGTATACATATTTTGATTCCATATTTTGTAAAATAAAAAGAATTAACTATATTGAGATGCACTTATTAATATGATTATATCATTAATTACTTATCTGGCTTCATAACTGCTATGGACACTGACGTCAGTGACAATGGTTATACTGAATATATCGCTATAGATAATCATTATCTCATCCTTTTACGACACTTTCATGTGATAATAGTTTGTTATATTTGCAAAATTTAGAATTATCTGAATAGTTTTATCATATAGGTAACATATAATTACATTCACATACATTTGAACAATACCAAATGTGTCCTTCAAGCACGGATGATGCAGAAAAAAAAAAAAATGTGAATTCCAGTAACGATGAAAATGTACAAAAAATGTGGCCAGGGGAAACGAACAAGTAATAAATGAGAAATCTTTATGAAACATTTCCTGCACAACGAACAATGGCTTTATGTCGTGGAATGAGAAGAAGTTTATGACGAACAAATGTGATGAAAAAGGGTTGATAAGAACTAAGATCAAGTAAAGAACAATGACAAAGGCAAAGGACAAGGATGGAATGGAAGTTAAAATGGCAAGTATTAATAAACAAGGATAAAAAGGGAGAAAAGTTCAAGTGATAAAAGACTAATAATAGAAAAACTTATATGAATAAGAGTACGAAAGATAAAAATATAAGTAAATAAAGAGAAGAAAGTTTCAAAGGAATAAAACTAGGAAGGAAAATCTGCTAAAAAAGAAAAAAAAGAATCATGGTTGGTTAATTAGGAGACATGAAGATTTGGTTGAAAAGTAAACAAGAAATTAAGGAACAGAAGAATGGAACAAGAAAGAATATAAGATCAAACATAAATATAAAAATTGGAAAAATTATTTATGAAAAAAAAATGAAATTTT
>NC_090725.1:37544165-37546665 GCF_036898095.1 Palaemon carinicauda | reverse complement strand
CACTCAAAAAGGGATATATATATATATATTTATATATATATATATATATATATATATATATATATATATATATATATATATATATATATATGTATGCGTAAAAATCCCAGGAAAACGTGATGCTCAGATGCAGAAGAACCACAGGGAAAATGAAAATACGAAATATACGATTAAGTCCTGACTAGTTTCGTGATATTACTTTAGAGGATCAGTCCTCTGAAAAAGTATCACGAAACTAGCCAGGACTTAATCGTATATTTCGTATTTTCATTTTCCCTGTGGTTCTTCTGCATATATATATATATATATATATATATATATATATATATATGATAAATTTTGCACATTTTTACGTGTTTTTTTCATATTCAAATAAGCCATATATATTTTTGATACATTAATGTCTGGATTCTCTTAACGACCTCGGGATCAGAGCCCCAGGCGAAATCACACAAAGACAAGAGCTTGTAACCGCCCAGGAATCGAAACCTGGTCGGCAAGCTTGTATAGACAGTGACTAAACCACTTGGCCACGAAGAAAGATAAAGTCAATGACAATTCTTCTGTACTTATACCTGTCGAATTCAGGTATTTTGTACTTAGAATTGAAATCAACCCATCTTCACCATCGTAGTTAATTGGTAGTTTGTTACTTGGCATTCAATTAATGATAAATTTTGCACATTTTTACGTGTTTTTCATATTCAAATAAGCCATATATATTTTTGATACATTAATGTCTGGATTCTCTTAACGACCTCGGGATCAGAGCCCCAGGCGAAATCACACAAAGACAAGAGCTTGTGACCGCCCGGGAATCGAACCCTGGTCGGCAAGCTTGTATAGACAGTGACTAAACCACTTGGCCACGAAGAAAGATAAAAGTCAATGACAATTCTTCTGTACTTATACCTGTCGAATTCAGGTATTTTGTACTTAGAATTGAAATCAACCCATCTTCACCATCGTAGCTAATTGGTAGTTTGTTACTTGGCATTCAATTAATGATAAATTTTGCACATTTTTACGTGTTTTTCATATTCAAATAAGCCATATATATTTTTTATACATTAATGTCTGGATTCTCCTAACGACCTCGGGACCAGAGCCCCAGGCGAAATCACACAAAGACAAGAGCTTGTGACCGCCCGGGAATCGAACTCTGGTCGGCAAGCTTGTATAGACAGTGACTAAACCACTTGGCCACGAAGAAAGATAAAGTCAATGACAATTCTTCTGTACTTATACCTGTCGAATTCAGGTATTTTGTACTTAGAATTGAAATCAACCCATCTTCACCATCGTAGCTAATTGGTAGTTTGTTACTTGGCATTCAATTAATGATAAATTTTGCACTTTTTTACGTGTTTTTCATATTCAAATAGCCATATATATTTTTGATACATTAATGTCTGGATTCTCTTAACGACCTCGGGACCAGAGCCCCAGACGAAATCACACAAAGACAAGAGCTTGTGACCGCCAGGGAATCGAACCCTGGTCGGCAAGCTTGTATAGACAGTGACTAAACCACTTGGCCACGAAGAAAGATAATGTCAATGACAATTCTTCTGTACTTATACCTGTCGAATTCAGGTATTTTGTACTTAGAATTGAAATCAACCCATCTTCACCATCGTTGCTAATTGGTAGTTTGTTACTTGGCATTCAATCAATGATAAATTTTGCACATTTTTACGTGTTTTTCATATTCAAATAAGCCATATATATTTTTGATACATTAATGTCTGGATTCTCTTAACGACCTCGGGATCAGAGCCCCAGGCGAAATCACACAGAGACAAGAGCTTGTGACCGCCCGGGGAATCGAACCCTGGTCGGCAAGCTTGTATAGACAGTGACTAAACCACTTGGCCACGAAGAAAGATAAAAGTCAATGACAATTCTTCTGTACTTATACCTGTCGAATTCAGGTATTTTGTACTTAGAATTGAAATCAACCCATCTTCACCATCGTAGCTAATTGGTAGTTTGTTACTTGGCATTCAATTAATGATAAATTTTGCACATTTTTACGTGTTTTTCATATTCAAATAAGCCATATATATTTTTGATACATTAATGTCTGGATTCTCTTAACGACCTCAGGATCAGAGCCCCAGGCGAAATCACACAAAGACAAGAGCTTGTGACCCGCCCGGGAATCGAACCCTGGTCGGCAAGCTTGTATAGACAGTGACTAAACCACTTGGCCACGAAGAATGATAAAAGTCAATGACAATTCTTCAGTACTTATACCTGTCGAATTCAGGTTTTTTGTACTTAGAATTGAAATCAACCCATCTTCACCATCGTAGCTAATTGGTAGTTTGTTACTTGGCATTCAATTTATGATAAATTTTGCGAATTTTATGTGTTTTTCATATTCAAATAAGCCATATATATTTTTGATACATTAATGTCTGGATTCTCTTAACGACCTCGGGATCAGAGCCCCAGGCGAAATCACACAAGACAAGAGCTTGTGACCGCCCGGGAA
>NC_090725.1:37526665-37529165 GCF_036898095.1 Palaemon carinicauda | reverse complement strand
GAAAAGGAATAAAGAGTCCATTCATTTTTGTATTGTAATTTAAAACCATATATGAATATATAATAGCTTTCGTTTCGTCATATAAAAACACACCGAAAAGAACTAAATACTACGTTTATTTTTTGTTCTGTAATTTACGGTCGCGTCCTCTTGGAACTATTATTATCATCATTATTTCTATCTAAGCTAGAACCCTAATTGGAAAAGCAGGGATGCTATAAGCCCAAGGGCTCCAACAGGTAAATATAACCTAGTGAGGAAAGGGAAAAAGATAAAAAATTAAACCACAAGAGAAGTAGTGAAAAACTAAAATGAAATATTTTAAGAACAGAAACAATAATGAAAAAGATCTTTCTTATATTAACTATAAAAACTTAAAAAAGAAAAAAAAGAGAAATAAGATAGAATAGTGTGCCCGAGTGTATTCTCAAACGAGAGAACTCTACCCCAAGACAGTGGAAGAACATAGTATAGGAATTTTCTTAACTTTTTTTTCGGTGCCGATCGTTTTGATCTTACGAAGTTCCTTACATACATACAATTAGGATTGTTATAAGATTGGGGTTTTCCTAATTTCCAGATATTTTCTCTCTTTTTGTTTTCTCTGTCAAGACATTTGTATGTACATGGATTTCATAAATCCCCCCCCCCCTCTCTCTATCTCTACACAAATAGACACAGTCCACTAATATTTATGGTATCTAAAAAACGTGAATTCTCTCTCTCTCTCTCTCTCTCCTCTCTCTCTCTCTCTCTCTCTCTCTCTCTCTCTCTCCATGCAAAAAACAGACTAGAAAAGATGCATTACTCTCTCTTATTCCATACACAAAAGCATACCAGAATTGAAGGCATTTACCCCCACCCCCTCTCTTTTTCTAAGCAAAGACACTAGGACAACATGCATTCTTCCCTCTCTTATTCTACACACAAAAGCCTAGCAAAATGAAATGCCTCCTCTGTCTGTCTGTCTCTGGATCATGATTGCTGTATTCAGAAGAAAATGTCTTATAACAGAAAGATCTAACTGCTTCAATTAGTTGTTAATTAAGTAACAGTTATAAATGACAAATAAAATAACATCCAATTCTTATAAGTTATGAGACTATTACATAACAAACACTTGGTAATAAATTATAATAATACTAGCGTACACGACTAGTCAAAAATGACGACTAAATATTTAGACATAATCACACACAAAGCACACAACACAGATTCAACACCCCTCCCCCCTTTTCTAACTACAACACGGAAGTTGGGGTTTCCGAGTGTACTTCTAGGTTTACCCTTTCTTACCAGGGTAGGACTACTTTCTGTCCCCCTACCGGAGGAAGGGGAGAGACCGAGAAGTTTTACTCTGATATTGCAGCTCAGCGTGACCGAAAATATTATATATATATATATATATATATATATATATATATATATATATATATATATATATATATATATATATATATATTAGCAGACACTTGCTCTTTATTATATAAGGGACATTCAATTTTACTTATAACAGTAATAATATTCTAATCATTATTCCCAATAATAATGAAAAACACTTACCCAAAGAGAAGTCTCCTAATCATTCTTGCGGTTAATGTCATCATTCAATGCTTCAAGTCAGGGGCAACAGTGTTCCTTAGAGAAATCGTCCTCTATTAGGTTTTTTGGGGGAGAAATAAGTTACTATATAGTTCAGAATTCTAGAGAGAGGACCTTTAAAGCTAGTGACATTGACTCCCTGGTCATATCCGGTATCCGATTACAATGGCTGACAGGTAATCCTTTAATTAGTGAAATTTCCCTTTGAAAGAACAGGAAAATGAGACACGAGGGAGAAATGTTGAACCGGTGTTAACTGTGTTGTTAAGGAAGTGACTTGAAACCAGGTATTTGCTACGACTTGCTGCGAAGTATAGGTATTCATTTGTTTATTGAGTATTTGACTTGTTTTCTAGAGTTTCCATTAGGAAGAATCTTTGGAATGATTTCTTTTAGAAAGTAGTTGTCAATGGTAATGAAATTTTAGTAATAAATCACAATCAGGTAAATTTATACTCAAATGATCATTTCCGTACAGCGTTAACAATCCATTTGTTTAACGATTTATAAAACTTATATTGTTTCTGTTCTCTTTTTTAATTGCTTCAGTGTTTCATCTTCAAACCATAATGGGACCATTAACCGAACATCACTATCACCAGACTGTTAACTAACATCACTATCACCAGAGCTTCAAGTTAAATTAGCACGGAGAAATTTACTTGAAAATCCTATTATCTCGTAAACCAGTTTGCGAAACCTAGTTATCTTCTCTTTGCTTTGGGCCACTTTGCAGTCTCACGTGTTTGATGTTGTGCAACTCTTGTGGAATTATCACCTCACTTATCACAGGTTATTCCAAAAGCTAGACACTCACGTCCTTTCTACGACAAACGTGATGCATGTGTAACACAGCGCAAGTTTTCTCCCAACTCTCCACGAGAGCATTTGGTACCCT